>NW_015387349.1:7855-10485 GCF_001527695.2 Protobothrops mucrosquamatus | reverse complement strand
CCACCAAGACCACTTGAAAATGGAGTTTATTACCGTTCTGTAAGTGCTCTGTTATTCTCCTGGCAATCTTAATCTTTCCAGGGTAACCCTTCCCCTGCCCGTTGTCCAGCGCAATCCAGTCACCGGAGCCAACAAAAACACATTTTCAGATGAATAGTCATGCCTTCTCAGAAACCTCAGATGGGCTCCCTCTACGATAAGCTTTTACTCACTGCAAAATGTCTTTGTTTGATAAACTCTGGTTCAGCAAGCCACCGGGTCGATGTCCCTGAGCAATCCTGGCCTATTTGGGAGACTAGCATTGGCTTGGACTACGGGAGTTCCCAAAGACATGAAAATCGGTCTGGAGAACGTTTGAAGGAAGGCGCACTTCTTGGAAGGGCTGCTGACCGCCAACAAAGATGGTGAAAGTGCCAGGCTCCAACCACCACTGACCAGCCCATACGGCTCTCTGTCTGAAAGGTAACAGGAAGGCCAACTTGGCAGCGTGTCCCTGGCGTATCGGCAAGCGGCGGAAGCCAACTAGCTGCCAGTGGGGCATAGGCACAGACGCTTGTCCCCAGCGGAGGTAGAGCTGCACCACCTACAGAGGAGACAAAATGTTAGAAGTGAAGAGAAAGGCCTCAAGAGGAGAAGACCTCAGTAGATTCTCCACACGTACAAAGCATAGTCCTATTTTTGGAGCATCTTCAAGGATAGGGAGATCTTTTTTTTTTTTTTTGGGAAACACATTTTATTGGTTTTTTAATTCTTAAGACAAAGTGCTCAGGACACACCGTGGTGT
Source organism: Protobothrops mucrosquamatus (assembly GCF_001527695.2). Lineage (NCBI taxonomy): Eukaryota > Metazoa > Chordata > Lepidosauria > Squamata > Viperidae > Protobothrops > Protobothrops mucrosquamatus. The sequence continues at coordinate 9,701 of NW_015387349.1, read as the reverse complement.
TTGGGTAATCAAGCATTCAAAAATAAAAGCATATATAAATAACTCAACTCAATACATTCAATGTCCCCTCTCTATTTCCCTCAAATAGCATAGTACGTTTAAAATGTTCCATTTCTAATTTAAATTTCTATAACTGCTAAACCTGTTTTAAAACTTTGCGAGTTTACAATTACCATAATCAAATTTAACTTTAAATCAACAAGTTATCAATTCAGGTCTCCCTTCCAGATATGTTCTAATTCTTAATCTCTCACATCCCTCATTTTATCACAAGTCTCGTTTATTTCTTCTTCCACTACGCAATACATATCCTAATTAAAATAAAATATTAATCTACCCTATACATATATAATCCATCCATCCATCAATCTCTTTAAGATAACAAAATAATGTTAAGCCTTAAATCATTTCAGTTCATTAAACAAAATTCAAATTTCAAAGGATAGGGAGATCTTTTATAAAAAAAACCCCGAATCTACATGAATGACTGCTGCCTCTTTCATCTACTCATCTGAAAATTATGGATCATTTTCCTCTCTGCTTGTTGAGATTAGAGACAAACATCTGTATGATCCAATTTGGAAGGATGCAATGAACGGGATCCATTTCTTTCTCTCCTCCTTTCTAGCAAACCAGGGGAACACTATGAATCCTGCCAGTGGTGGAAATATGAGAACTACGTAGCTTCTAAGATCCAGAGAAGAGTTATTGCTTTTTAATCCCTGTCTGACTGTGGTTCTCTATCAAATAACAGGCTGCTGTGAATATTCTGCACTTGAAGCAAAACACACTACATCAAAAAGAAACATCGAACATATAAGCCAGCTGGATGTGGACAAATATTCCTTATTAGTAATAACAAATAACAATAACAATTCATAATTTATTAGTAATATTATCTTCTTATCCGTTCCTGTTTCTGCTGCCCTGCAACCTGATCCCTAAAAATTCTCTTTCAGCCAAGTCAAAACTGGCTCTCCGTTCTTTGTTCAATGCTGTTCCTCATGGGAGCTGCCAACAAAGACCTGGGGACTGAAAATCAGCCACCATTTTGGATTCATAACCCCTGTGAGATGTCACCACCACTTACTCATTTCTTAAAAACCTCTATTCCACCATAAATGGGCCTTATAAAATATATACAAATATCCTTAGGATGTTGAACTTCGAAGTCAAGGGCGCCGAATTTGTCCCTCAGCAGAGATGCTTCCAACTCTTGGCGGTCTTCAACTTGACTCTCCATCCTCACATCCTGGACTTTATGCTAGAGTTTTCACCCATCTCACCCTCTTTTATCCCACCCCCTCTGCCCCCACCAGTCTTTGCATGCAGACAAGCAACAGAATTGCCTCACCTCTTCACCATCTCTGGATCCAACGTTCTCCACCACCACAGAGATGGTAAGATTGCCACAAATGGGCACTTGGTCAGCACTCACTACCAAGTCACGGTACTGGAAGGTGGTATATGAGAGTCCGAAGCCAAAGGGGTACAACGGGGTCTGTTTTCCGTAGTAGCGATATGTCCTGCCAACCATTGTGTAGTTCTCTATTGGCGGTACCTACGGTTGAGGGCAAGATTAGCTGAAGGAAATGGAAAGACTTGAAGCTATATGTTTACGGAGATTCTCAGTCCTCCAAAGTCATGGTTGTTTTCAAAGGCAACTGGACTTCGTTTTTCCTTGAAGATGTTTTGTTTCCCACTCAAGAAACTTCTTCATTTCTAGAAATATTAATGTTGGAGATAGAGCTAAAACCAGAACTTTTTTTATTGGGCATAACCATAGAGAAATATGACAAAGGGATAGTCTACTTGATGTTGCACATCTTGACTGCTGCTAGACTGG
>NW_015387349.1:4031-7505 GCF_001527695.2 Protobothrops mucrosquamatus | reverse complement strand
GTTGTTTTCAAAGGCAACTGGACTTCGTTTTTCCTTGAAGATGTTTTGTTTCCCACTCAAGAAACTTCTTCATTTCTAGAAATATTAATGTTGGAGATAGAGCTAAAACCAGAACTTTTTTTATTGGGCATAACCATAGAGAAATATGACAAAGGGATAGTCTACTTGATGTTGCACATCTTGACTGCTGCTAGACTGGCGTTTGCACAAAAATGGAAGAACAAAGAAACTCCCACAGAGGAAGAGATACTATATAAGATACTATCGTGCGCTGAAATGGACAGGCTCACGATGGAAGTGAAGGACAAGAGTGGACTTTGAAATCTGGGACAAATTTTACTATTGGTGGGAACCGAGGACGATGGTTAGGGTTATAGATTAGCGTTAAGATGGAAATGTGTATAATCTTAGGTTAGTAAATAGAGAAATGAATTAGGTATTGTATAAAAAATACATATGTACTTATAGAGATAAAGAACTAAACGTAAGAAGAGAAACAATTTGTTGGAAATGTTTATACTGGAATGTTACGTCATGTCCAATCTTTTCTTTTTTTTTAAACTGTATTATAAATAAAAAACTTTTTAAAAAAAAGAAACTTCTTCATTTCTGACTGAATGGTGGAGAACGGAAGGAAGCTTCAAGGAAAAACAAGGTCCAGTTGACTTTGAAAAAGCACCTTTGGGAAATTTGGGGCTACAGCAAGCAGGATCTAGGAGCGATGTGAGGGACTGTCCCCCCCCCAGCCTTTATCGGTTAACCACCTTTGAGTAAGCGCTCTACATTGTCCCAATGTCATCTTATTTCTCTGTAGCTAAGGTTTAATTACCGATTTGTTTTTCCTTGCTTTTATTTTAAATGGTGTCGCAGCATTATTTTGCTGTGTATTTTAAAAACAGTCCTTTCTATTCAAGGGCGGTTAATGGACTGTGGCTAATCCCCCATTGGAGACCCACAAAAAAACTAATTCAATGGGTTGAATCAGCATAAAGTTTTAATTAAAATTGCCAGCGGCCTTTGTGGAATCTGACATGCTTCAAAGGAAAGACTGCAACAGAATCTGGATCTGGGAAAAGGACACGGCTGAATAGCACACCGGACTTTAATCTTATATGATGTATTTTCTGGCCTATATTTAGAAAAGTCAGATCCAATTCTGAAGAACTTCATAGAGTCATCGGGGTGGTTTCCCTGGCAACAATAGAGAAATGTACTTTTTTGTTTCTGCCTTCTTTCAAGATGATGTATGAGTTCCCAGTTTAGCCTGCAACTCTTTGCTAATCTCCCATTTCAACGGTAATTTCATCTGAACCTGCTATGCTCTTTTGAGATCAGCCAAAGTGATCAAGGGATCTGTTTCAGTTTTGTCCATCTTGAAAAAGCCCAGCAGATTACACTTGGACTGGGGGGTTCCTGGAACATTTTGGAGACTTTTGAGAATGGCCCTATGACTTCTCTCTCAGGTTCACTGTCTAATAGACCTGGGTGCAGTGGCTGCTCTATTTAGACATTACATTTGTATTGTCTTATGGTGGGTCTTTTATTTCTTATATGCAGGTTGTTTTTCTGATTTTTACTGTGTTGATTTCCAGTAAGGAGATGTCTAGAGGCTTATAAATGCAGTGGCACATCAGTGAAAATAAATAAAATAAAAATAAAAATAAAATAATTAATAAAATAAAAATAATAAAATAAAATAATTAATAAAATAAAATAAAATAAAAATAATAAAATAAAATAAAAATAATAAAATAAAATAATTAATAAAATAAAATAAAAATAATACTGTGTTGATTGCCAGTAGGGAGATGTCTAGAGGCTTATGAATGGAGTGGCACATCAGTGAAAATAAATAAAATAAAATAAAAATAATAAAATAAAATAAAAATAATAAAATAAAATAATTAACAAAATAAAATAAAAATAATAAAATAAAATAAAAATAATAAAATAAAATATTTAATAAAATAAAAATAATAAAATAAAATAATTAACAAAATAAAATAAAAATAATAAAATAAAATAAAAATAATAAAATAAAATATTTAATAAAATAAAAATAATAAAATAAAATAATTAATAAAATAAAAATAAAATAATTAATAAAATAAAGTCAAATAAAATACTTTTTGCTTATGTACCATCAAGCACTTTTCTGTATAAAATTAAGCTATTGAGATGGTCCTTGATCTATGACCATTTGTTTAGCAACCATCTGAACTTACGACCACCCTGAAAAAAGTGACTTACGACTAATCATTGCATTTACACCATCGCGCCCTGCGATTGCAATTTTATGCGCTTGGCAACCGACATGTATTTATGACAGTTGCAGCATCCCGGAGTTACTTACTCGCCCTTTGCAACCTTCCCAGCCAGCTTCCGACAAGCAAAGTCAATGGGGGGAACCTGGATTTGCTTAACGGCTCTGGCAAAAATGGTGGTAAAATTGGATGCAGTGAGGACTCGCTTGATGACCGCAACTGAGATTGAGGACTACCTGTAAGGTTTTTTTCTTTCTTTCTTAAGGGTGGGAAGATTCAGCTATTCTTCCCTTTCAGGTGCTACAGTCCCGGAAAGAGCCACCGTTATCCACCCCAGCCATACCTGGTGCATTCCTGCTGGCCACGTAGCAGGCAACCTGCCAGCGGGATTTGCCCCTTCAGCGCCCACCAGCATCTTGGCCACAGCCAGCCCTGTGCTCTCAGCGGGAAAGAAACAAGCCACGATTGCCCCCACGGCATCCTCTTCCTTGGCCCAGCTTATATCCAGCGGGCCAGCGTTGAACAGGAGCAGAACCACAGGGCGGCCAGCGGCTGAAATGAAAGGCCCACTCAGCTCATGAGGAGGCAAGCTGCAATCCATGCATCCCTCAAACATGATACTCTCCAGATACACGGACTCTTGTACCCCTCAGCCCCAGCCATCATGCAGAGGGAGAGCTGAAGACTGCTGACCCTGGGAACCTCCGATCTCCACCGAGTTCCTAATGCTTTTTCGCAGCAGAGGGCATGCTTTCTATGAATGAGATCCACGAATGGTAGTAGCAGATACAGGTAACTTACAGTAACTTAGAGGTGATCAACTCAGAGTTGATCTTAGTCTTGCCTTTCCAATCCTGGAGTCCCTCTGATCCCAAGATCATGCAGCTAATATCTGGGAGTAAACCCCCAATCATTATGATGTAAGATTCTGCCTTTTTGGGACCAAGGAGGTATAAATTAATGCAAAGATTTCTCTAGATCAGTGGTTCTCAACCTTTTTAATGCCGCGACCCCCAACCGGTCGTAAGTCGAGGACTAAACCGGTCGTAAGTCGAGGACTAAACCGGTCATAAGTCGAGGACTACCCAACCGGTCGTAAGTCGAGGACTTTCCCTGCCCGGGAGCGCCGCGCATGCGTGGTTCCGCCCCCTGCGCCGGCCGAGGCGTAGCTGGCAAGCGGCAGAGACGGAGCAGGCCGACCACCAGCTGG
>NW_015387349.1:0-3702 GCF_001527695.2 Protobothrops mucrosquamatus | reverse complement strand
CCGGTCGTAAGTCGAGGACTAAACCGGTCGTAAGTCGAGGACTAAACCGGTCATAAGTCGAGGACTACCCAACCGGTCGTAAGTCGAGGACTTTCCCTGCCCGGGAGCGCCGCGCATGCGTGGTTCCGCCCCCTGCGCCGGCCGAGGCGTAGCTGGCAAGCGGCAGAGACGGAGCAGGCCGACCACCAGCTGGCCCAGCTCAAGGGAGGTAAGGCACCCGCCGGAAAAGGGGAAAAAAATGGCGGACAAAAAAAATGGTGGACAGCCTTGCTTGGCGACCCCTGTGAAATGGTCGATCGACCCCAAATGGGGTCGCGACCCATAGGTTGAGAACCGCTGCTCTAAAGCAACAATTTATCAACATTAACAATATTAAGAAGTTTACAACAGAGGTCCCCAACCTTTGGGACACCAGGGACCAGTTCCATGGAGAGAGGTTTTTCCGCGGACCAGAGGATGTGTAGTTTTGTGTGCTGCCTGCATCCCATGGATGGGGCTTTGCTTGTTTGTGTGGATCATTTGCTGGCATGCTGCGGACCGGTCCCGGTCCACAGACCGAGTGCTGGGGACCCCTGGTTTATAATACTGGTTGAATAAAGTTCAACTCCTACTAACTACAGAGGCAGTATCCATGTAGTTTCCTTATAGCAGCAACTCTCAGATTTTTCAGCTTCACATTCTACCTTACAGCCCTAGAATCTCTCTGGGGTCTCCCACCCAAGAACTAACCTGGTCTGATCCTGCTTAGCTTTTCAAGATCAGCCAAGTTCCACTAGGTGCTACCATCCAGCTGGGCCATAATAATTCAACCTGACCATAAAATGTGATCCAAGAAGCCAAAATGCTGGCCCCATCTCTTTTAGTGATGTCACTAGGTCACCTCCAGGCTTCTTATAGTCCTGCTCTGGGGAAAGAGATGAACAAACTCACCCCAGGCCACGGAAGACTGCAGAAGGTCCATCTGATGTGTGGGCAAAGACAAATTGTTGCGATCATTGGATTCAGATTCCAGATCAGCTCCTGAGAGGAAGGAACAGAGAGCGTGTGAAAAAGATCCTTTTGCTGCTCTTACCTTCCAGGGCTATCCAATCTCTATGGGTGGGAACTTTTTCAAGGAAGAGGGGGGGAAGATTTTGTCTATGGAAATTCTCAATCATCATCCAGGCCATGGTTGTCCTAAACGTGTTTTTCCAAAAGGCAACTGAACTTGCTCCTGGGGAGGAAAACTATGGCAAATTTGACAGCATACTAAAAAGCAGAGACATCACCCTGCCAACAAAAGTGTGTATAGTCAAGGCCATGGTTTTCCCAGTTGCAATGTATGGCTGGGAAAGTTGGACCACAAGAAAGGCTGAGCGCCAAAGAATGGAGGCCTTTGAACTCTGGTGCTGGAGAAGACTCCTGCGAGTCCCCTGGACTGCAAGGCGATCCAACTGGTCAGTCCTAGAAGAGATCAACCCTGACTGCTCTTTAGAAGGCCAGATCCTAAAGTTGAAACTCAAGTACTTTGGCCACCTAATGAGAAGGAAGGACTCACTGGAGAAGAGCCTGATGCTGGGAAAGATGGAGGGCAAGAGAAGAAGAGGACGACAGAGAATGAGGTGGCTGGATGGAGTCACTGAAGCAGTAGGCATGAGCTTAAATGGACTCCAAAAGATGGTAGAGGACAGGAAGGCCTGGAGGAACGTTGTCCTTGGGGCCGCGATGGGTCGGACACGACTTCGCAACTAACAACAACAACAAAAGAGATGACCATGACCTCAATGAAAACAGTCAGAGAAGAGATCTCTCTGCCCCCAGAAGGAACAGGGATGGAGAAAGCATCTCAGAAGGGACACTCCCTAATTCTCTGGAAAGTCAAGGGAAGGGAAGGCAGAAAGGCTTGCAGGCTTGCACGATTCCGTTACGATAATCTTACACTTCTTGAAGGGCTGACGGAAAACCTGCGTTTTTAGGCACACCTCTTACCTGTCCCAAGGCACACGATCACAACGTCTGCTCCTTCAATTGCAGCTTTCACATCTTTGGGATAATACTGGAGACACCTCGGATGCTCGCATCCAAGAGCAGAGGTGACATTTGCTGAGATAGCTGCTAAGCCCCTCCTGCATCAGCCAGAAACAAGAGTAGGCCCTTAGCTTCTCAGCAGTAGCAGTAGCAATAGCACTTAGATTTATATACCGTTTCACGGTGCTTTCCAGCCCTCTAAGCGGTTTACAGAGTCATCTCTACCCGTGACACAGTAATAATAATAATAATAATAATAATAATAATAATAATAATAATAATAATAATAATAATAATAATAATAATAATAATAATAATAATGATAATAGTTAAGTTGGAAGGGACCTTGGAGGTCATCAGGTCCAACCCCCTGCTCAGGCAGGTAGCCCTATACCATTTCGGACAAATGGCTGTCCAGTCTCTTCTTAAAAACTTCCAGTGTTGGAGCATTCACCGCTTCTGGAGGCAGATTGTTCCACTGGTTAATTGTTCTAACTGTCAGGAAGTTTCTCCTTAGTTCTAGGTTGCTTCTCTCCTTGATTAGTTTCCACCCGTTGCTTCCTTTTCTTCCCTCAGGTGCTTTGGAGAATAGCTTGACTCCCTCTTCTTTGGGGCAGCCCCTGAGATATTGGAACACTGCTATCATGTCCCCCCTCGTCCTTCTCTTCGTTAAACTAGACATACCCAATTCCAGCAACCGTTCCTTATATGCTTTGGCCTCCAGTCCGCTAATCATCTTTGTTGCTCTTCTCTGTACTCTTTCTAGAGTCTCAACATTTTTTTTACATCGCGGTGACCAGAACTGGTCAGGAGTGTTCCCTCCTGACACCAAGAACAGGGCTGATAGGTTTGGGCCAGTGCACCACAAATGCAAGCACAATCCTATTTTATTTCAAGCACGTCCATACTATTAAATGCAAACAAGGGTCTCAGTCTTCAGACGGCCTTTGCAAACGAACCATACTGAGGCCTGCAGTGCAGTGACACACAGTTATCTTTTTAAAATATAAGGGATTCATGAAAAATGGAGACTTGCTTTAACCAAGCACGCATGCAAGAAATGAAGTCAATGAACAAAAGCGGCAACTACAATGAAGCAAAACACAAGTGTGGTAACATACAAGAAGCTGGAATAAAAGATGCTGATCTCTTAAGCATACTAAACGTCAGCACGCAGTCCATGGGAATCCAAGGACTGCCTTAGTTTAGGATGCAGTCATCATGGTTTTGTTGCTCGCTCATTGCAAGTAATAGCAATAGCACTTAGACTTATATCTGCTTCATTGTGCTTTACAACCCTCTCTAAGCGGTTTACAGCATCAGCATATCGCCCTCAACAATCTGGGTCCTCGTTTTACTGACCTCGGAAGGATGGAAGGCTGAGTCAACCTTGAGCCGGTGAGATTTGAACTGCTGGCAGCCGGCAGTCAGCAGAAGTAGCCTGCAGTACTGCATTTTAACCACTGCGCCACCACGACCAGTAGAAGTCACAAAGCTCAGAAGGATCTCATCTTCAGAACCTTGACTTGTGAAACTGGATCAACCAACCCTGGGAATGTCCTTCCTAAGCCCCACCACATTATAAGGTACATTTGAAGTAGCTACAACCAGCAGAATACCCAAAGTAGTGGCTGAACTGCAGTTGGCCTCCTAGTTGAGTGTAATGAGAAGGAACAACCGTGAGGAACAAGAGAA
>NW_015387348.1:439159-455908 GCF_001527695.2 Protobothrops mucrosquamatus | reverse complement strand
TTGGTCCGACCTTATTGAATATTGGAAGAACTTTGAAGGGATGTAAAAAGAAAATAAAAATAAAGTCGTTTCCAAGTCCAGCTTAATATCTGAGGACCAAATAGACAAATACACTGAGCGGTCTTGGCTATATTAGCCATGTGGCTCGCCACTGCCTTTTTTTGGACACTGAAAGCTTACATTCGCTTCCTGAGAAATCATATTTTTCTGCTTAATTGTCAGTCCGTCAGCACCTTACATGTGTACAAAAGTGACCCAAATTAATGGCCCAAGCAATATCGGCTCCCTGATTTGGGGAGCAGCTTTGCAAATGAACGTATATGGCCTGGGAGGAATTGGGAGGCAGGTCTTTATAAACGAAGAACTTGACATTCTTATACGCCCTCAGCCTCTCATTATTCTTTGTATGCTTAAGAAGCTGTCAATCTGATTCTGGACCGATACAAATCTCAAAACCCGCTGACTTTTCCCAGTGCCCTTGCCCTGGGCTTTACTTCAAGGGATCTTTGTTGGCCCCCAAACCTAGCGTAGCTTCGAGGGCTAACAAAGCAGGAGACCTTATGCCATTATACCAGACCAAAGACTCCCCAACCTTTTCTTGAAAACCTCCAGCCGTGAAGCACCCACACACCAGGAGGCCAGCTGTCCCATTAATTAATGGATGTCGCTCTCGGGAAATTTCTCCTTAGTTCCAGATTGGATCCCTCTTTTTCCACCTGTTACTTCTTTTCCTGCCCTCGGATGCTTTGGAGAATAAACCAACCCCCTCCTTTTTACCCGAAAGCAAGGAAGCGTGGTCCGGTAAGTGCAAATATAAATTCCTGTCCAGACATCCAAATGACTGAGGCGGGCAATGCTGTGGAGATTAAAGTAAGTGGAGGAACTCTCAGATGCAACAGGGCGGCTACAGCCTGTTCTCACCTTCCAAAAGCAACTTGCAGGGCTTTCAAAGAGGTACGAACTGACAGCGATGTGCGATTTGAACCACCTTCACACCAGTGGTGAGGTGGTCCTGCTAGGTAATCCCCAAATTATTTGCTTAACCTGCCTGATCCTTCTAGGAAATTCCAGTTTTATTTGCTTAACAACTTTCTCCTGCGGAGGGTGAAGGGAGACGCGAGAGAATCCGCTGCCCTCAACGTGAGGCCAAGCAACCGGCCGGGCTCAGCAGAGGGAACGTTGGGTAGGTGACCACGAAATACTGGAGTTCCTGATTTTGGAGGCAACTGAAAAGAAGGAGAGTCAACGGATATGATCGTTTATTTCTCCTCCTCTTTCCCAAGTCTGGAAGTTCCTAAACATACTTAGACAAAGGACAATTCCGTATGCTTGTTTTCTCCCAGAAAGCCTCACTGTTTGATAACATTTAATATAACAAAGCTACATAATGGGAATTGCTTTCTAGAAATGTCCCTCGGCCACCTGTGTATTCCTCTCTCCAAGTAGAAGTCTCTGCAGCAATGTTAGCAGGGTCCATTGCTCAGAGGACACAATTTCTCTGTCAGAGCTATTAAGCTGTATTGCTATGATGGAATAATGAAACACCACAGAAGAAAAACAGACCCTCCTTGTGGTGGTGACGGGGACCCGTGGTGAAGAGAGCGACCAGCCAGGATTCTTGACTGTTGGTCATTGCCAAGGACGTCTCTACCTTGGACTTCTGCAGGCTGATGCAAGAGAAGAGCTTATTCTTGAGCCAGCTGGGGCATCACATCTGGGGAGAAAGGATGAAGGCCGTCTCAGATGTGCTTTCCTTGGCCAAGCCCTCCAGCTCTTCTCCGAGAGGCAGCGCCATCTCCTCCACCTGTTCCTCCAAGTCAACCGGGTTCCTCCTAGACACAAGGCATGATGAGGCCACGAAAGCCTTTGGCCTTTGGCAAGCTTGGAAAAAGCTCCTCAGACGGCCAGCAAGGGAACCGAATTTGCGGTGGAAAGAGGATGTTTGTCTGCTCCTGTCTTCTGCCGTTTCATCCACAGCTTCATCATGAGGATCACTGCTCTGTTCTGGTGGTCCGTTTCCTGTATCTTCTTTCTGTTGCTTACTCAGCAGGAAATAGACTAGACTGGTGAGGATCAGCTGGGTGCCTGGAAAAGGAGGAGGGCAGACAGAGGAGGGGAGGGGATGGAGGGAAGGAAGGAAGGAAGGAAGGAAGGAAGGAAGGAAGGAAGGAAGGAAGGAAGGAAGGAAGGAAGGAAGGAAGGAAAGCTGAGGCTATCCTGAGTAGGATAAAATACATAGCAAAATACAGGGAGACACCAGTGATTCCATCTAGCAGCTCAAACGTCTTGCTTCTCCAATCATTTTGATCTTGGATTCCCTCCAATAATTTTCACATATTCTTTTTTATTTTTAAATCAAGACTTCCTGAAGTTTAATCAGCTAATTCCTTCCATCTGTTTGCAGGACACGGGGAGAGAAAGCTAAACCCGGGGTCTCTCAACCTTGGCAGACTGAAGATGGGTGGACTTCAGCTCCCCAGGGTGACTTCCTCGGCCTGGGCTCCAGCCCCTCTTCTCTGACCGTTGCCTTGGTGGCACCCATGCCGCCTTCCTGCCCCTCAAGGCCATTCCCTCTGCCCTCTGCCAAGGGTGAATTTGGGTGCCCTCCTTCTAGACAGAAGGTCTTTGAACCCTCTCCCGATTGCAGCAGCCATTCCCAGCTTCTGCCCCTTCCTCCCCGGGGCCGTGGGACCGCCCCCACTTACCTGGGAACACGACCTGCCAGACGTGGACAGGGCTGAGGAAGCAGGCGATGGAGAGCAAGGCATACGCCAGGAACTTCTGGAAAGCTCCCCGGTGTTTGGCTCGGAGCCAGCAAGTGTGCATGGCGGATCCCCTCCGGGGGCTGCAAAGAGGGACAGGGGCTGACCTCCATGCCGTCCTCCGTCAGGAGGACCCTCAGCAAAAAATATTGCACATTTTCAAGGCTGGGAGACCACTCAGAAAGGGTGCGCTGGAGGGGCCTTCTCTCTCCCGTCTCCTCCCTTCCCTTCTCCAATCTTTCCCTTTGTCTTTCATCCACGGCTCTCATCCCCCAGAATCCCTCTGCATTTCTGGAAACCTGCAATACCACAATGCCTTTATGCTGAACTGCCTCGAATGCCGAATATTGATCGACCCGGCAGTTGGCCATAGGGAAAGTCCCTTTACGTGGGCTCCCACGTGAGGCCCTGGACCTAACTGGGGACCATTTTCCTGTCAAAGGGAGGACAGGAAGGAAACTCACACGAAGCAGGAGATCAGGAGGAGGCTGGCAAAGTAGGTCACTTCCCAGAGAGAAACTGCCATTCCTGAAACACTGAAGCATGAAGATCCGTTAAGGGAGGCAAACTGAGGGCAGGCGAAGGCAACCCCCTGCGGGACGTCGGCCGTGCCGGCGGCCACTTCAGGCCCTGCCCAGACAAAACGCACAGGATGCCCGGAGAGAAGCCTGAAGGCCTCATCATCTCTGCCGGCCTCCTACTAGGCCAGGAGTAGGCCACCTTGGCTCTTTTATGACTCGTGGACTTCAACTCCCAGAATTCCTGAGCCAGCCATGCTGAGGGAAAAGGGAGAAGTTTCCAAGCTGAGCCATGCTGGCTCAGGAATTCTGGGAGTTGAAGTCCACCAGTCACAACAGAGCCAAGGTGGCCTACCCCTGCCCTAGGGAGAAACGTTAAGCAAGCATCAAGCGTCAGAAAACAAGCACGGCTCGATCTCGGCTTACAGCCTTAATGGAATTGCCCAAGCATGGCAGTCACACAGTGGGTCCCCCCACTTCAGCTTCACAACTTTGGGTGGTCGCGAGTTCCAATGGCTGCTGAACAAGCTCTTTAAAGAGAGAGCCCAACCTGGGCCTGGGAAGGGATTGCCTGACAGGGAGAGCAAGGAAATCAGGGGAACGGCTCGGCCTCCAGAGGTTGTGGGTGCTCCATCACTGGAGGCCTTTTAAGAAGAGACCGGGCGGCCATTTGCCTGGAATGGCATGAAGTCTCCTGCCTTGAGCGGGGGGGTGGGCTAGAAGACCTCCAAGGTCCCTTCCAACCCTATGGTTCTATGTTCTATGTAGCCAGATATGGCAACTACCTGTTGCCTTCATCCGTGGGGGGGGGGGGTGATTATTAAGCTTAATCCCTGTTGCTGTGTTACCCTACATGAACAATGGCTGCTCCTTCTCAGGACCGATCTAAAGTAAACAGAAACAGAGAGATGTCCTTACTTCTTCCATTAATCTAAGACTGCTTTGAAGGTCTGGATAACATCACAACACGAAATTTTAAAATAGGCTTCCACATTAAATCCACAAATGGATTCCCACAGCCATTTTGAGACGGGGGTCTAATGTAGTACCATTAATATGACTAATGGGGCGTGGGAGTTAATGCATTGTGTCCAACATGTATATTTCCACATTTAATCAATCTTGGAAGCCATGGTGGATCACCCTCTTCCATCCCCGGTGATTTGGCCAGCCCCCAGCCCCCTTTTAGTCTTTCAGAAGACCATCAAGAACCTGGCTTTTTACCAAGGCCCTGGGATAGGATAGGATAGGATAGGATAGGATAGGATAGGATAGGATAGGATTAATGGAATGAGGGTATTGGAGTTTGCTATGGGAAGATTACAAAAAATTTGCTTTTGATTGTTTTATGATTATCTTTTATAGTTATGGCTTTACTGCTGTTGTGAGCCACCTAGATTTGTTTAAGATGGGCAGCCACACGAATCTTTTAAATACATAAAAAAAATCTACACAATTTCAACAACAAGGCTGCTTCTGAGGTACGGCATCTGCGAGGAGTTTTGGAAAACCCACTTTGCAAAGTCAGCCATTCTTTCCCCACTGATCAGAGAATGTGTGAACTGGAAAAGGCCTCGCCGGCTTTGGGAGTGGAACAGCACATGAGCTTCATCAATAAAATGAAAATAAAATATATTTGCTCCAGTCTCTGGACATTCCAGGATTAAAGAAGCTGGGTGAAATGGATGTTATTTACATAATCTTATGAAAAATGACATATTCGGGTAAATTGATGTGAGTTTCTTTAAGTAATGTGAGATTTGAGCTCACGGTGAGGTTAATGCAACAGAATTTTTATTTTGCTTGTCTTTTAATTGCTACATTTTGGGCTCAAATCCACAAGAATATTAACTTAATATGAGTTTAATTTGTTCAGTTGAGATGCATATGTTCCTCTTGGCTACACCCCCATTATTTTAAAACTTTTAAATACTTTTCATGCCTGGAGGAACAATCAATAACATTTAGCACTGAGGGGATAAATCTGTATCACATATTACAGCAATGGATATTTTACTTGTCAATATTTACATCACAGCTTTTGTTCTGGACAAAAAGAAGAGGGCATTTTGAGGTAGTTTTGTTAGTGATCTTATTTTTTTTTCCTTTGAGTCCCTTAATTTTGATATTTTGTTTTATTGTTTTCATTTTACTTTTCCCTTTTGTATTTCTTTTTTTTAAAAAAAGACAAAGAGTGTGGAACAATCATGGCTGACAGTATTTAATATTGATTTGCTACGTATATGTAGGGATGTGGGTCTATACATATGTTCATAGTATGTTTAGGTGTGTGTCATGTATGTGTTTCACTTTGAGAGCGGGCAACTAAATTTCATTTTTGATGTGTGTCATTGTGCCCACAGTAAAATATGACAATAAAGGTTATCTTATCTTATCTTATCTTATCTTATCTTATCTTATCTTATCTTATCTTATCTTATCTTATCTTATCTTATCTCATCATTTTATCTTATCATCTTATCTTATCTTATCTTATCTTAAGGCTTTAAAACAAAACTCTGTTCTGTGTAGCAATCGGCTTATATTTAATTAAAATAATAATAAAGCACAGAACGGTTGGGAAGGTGCAGGGGTTTCCAGAAGGAGGGGGGGGGAGAGAGCCGGGCTGGCCTAGTGGTTATAGGGCTGGCCTAGAAACCAGGTGACTGTGAGTTCTAGTCCAGCCTAATAAAGTTGGGTGCTTGGTGAGCCATCTCACAAGGAAGGGGTGATGGAGGCAGGAGGCAGGAAGGAGAAATAAAACCCCTCAGGCGTTGTTAGAAACACAGAGAGAGGTTTCTGAAGGAAAGAAAGATGCCCAGAAGCCAGGGAGGAGAGAAAAAGAGCTGCCCTCATCCTGACCCAAACGCTTTGCAAAACACTTAAAATCCTTGCAAATAAGGGAGAAAGGATCTGCCCCCCCCTTGCTGTAAAGAACCCCCGGGAAGGCAATTATTATTATTCACTAACATAAAATGTGAAGAAAGCCCAGAGCCTGGATGCTATTAAAGGAAGCTGCTAAAGGAAGCCAGAGAGATTTATCGTGTGAAACCCACCCAAGGCCCACCCCAGTGGACCCTCTCCCCGTTCCTCCATGCTCACTTCCAGGGGGCCAGAAGGTGACTGTCTTCTTCTGGGCTTTTGATGGGCTTCCCAGAAGCTCCAGCTTTGCTGTCAATAAACATTCAGAAGATAAACACCGAACTAATTCAGGAGGGAACCTCTTATTCTTCATGTGGCAGGGCACCCAGAATGCATTTTTTCCCCACTGGGCCCTAGTTTAGAATAGCAAAGGCACCCCAGGCGTAGCTGAACTACAATTCCCGTTAGAGGTATCCAAGCCAAGGGAGGCAGGGTGCTCAACCTGGGGGAATCCCCTCCAGAACGACGGAGGCCGTGATGTGGCTCAAGAAGGGGCCCGGAGGCGCTTTCCTTCCCTCAGACCCGGCGGCAGCCATACTCACAGGAGGTAAAGGGCCAAGCTCTTCGGCTGTCCGTGCAGGAGGGCGTCGATGCCCACGCCAAGGAGCACTGGGATGCAAAAGAAGCGGAGCAAGCACGTTCGTGAGTGGCATTGTCTTAACAACGGGAGGGTGTCATCCATGCCCCCTTGGAGAACGAGGGAAGTCGCGTGGGGCATGGCACAATGTTGCAAATAACACAAATGCCATTACTCGGGTCATTTTAACGATCTGCCACAACACACATAACACGACTGCATCCCACGCCAGGCTTTGCCCATCTACAGCAATATCAGCCTTTCTCCTAGCCATTTCCAAAGAAGGGAGCACTGGTGGGACGTCCGTCCCATTCCCACCCACTTAATGGGGTCTGATTCAGAGTCTGCCAGGACGAGTCCCTGCGGTTTTCTTTGCAAGGCTTTCCAGAAGCGGCTTGCCATTGAATCCTCTTCGCTAGGGCTAAGAGAAAGTGACTGGCCCAAGGTCACCCAGCAAATGCTATGGTCGTTAACTGAATCCATTGTCCATAACGGGTGTGTTGTGCCAGAAACGGGAAATTAACACTGGTTTTCGGCAAAAAAAAATGCCATAAATCATGGTCACATAACCGGAGGATGTTGCAAACTGCTTAAATAATAATAATAATAATAATAATAATAATAATAATAATAATAATAATAATAATAATAATAATAATAATAGTAAAGTTGGAAGGGACCTTGGAGGTCATCTAGTCCAACCCCCTGCTCAGGCAGGAAACCCTATACCATTTCGGACAAATGGCTGTCCAGTCTCTTCTTAAAAACTTCCAGTGTTGGAGCATTCACCGTTTCTGGAGGCAGGTAGTTCCACTGGTTAATTGTTCTCACTGTCAGGAAGTTTCTCCTTAGTTCTAGGTTGCTTCTCTCCTTGATCAGTTTCCACCCGTTGCTTCTTGTCCTGCCTCCAGGCGAGCAGCCAAAATGCTTTTTTTCCCTTCCCTTCCCTTCCCTTCCCTTCCCTTCCTTTCCTTTCCTTTTCCTTTCCTTCAGTTCCCTTCCTTTCATCCTTCCTTTCTCTTCCCTTCCCTTCCCTTTTCTTTTTTCCTCAATGCTCATGTCTCTTTCTTAATTCATCTCCCAAAGTTCCTCTGTGAAGCATCAGGGAACACAAGGGGGCAATTCCACCCCCAGCCCTGCCAATTCTGAATTCCTAAGACTGGCTGGGGGTCTGGCAGAATTACCCCCAGTTTGCAGAGACACATCCTGGTGGGTCAGTGTGAAAACAGCACATTTCAATAACTGAACAAGTCCAGGAAGGATCAAATTTTACAACAAACTTCATTATGCAGCCACATTCTTCTTCACTCAACACCTGCAAATGTGCAATGAATTAATCCATCAGATCTGGGAGTCAAGTCCTTGACCTTCCTTTCGCATTCCTCCTCGCACTCTCGGTGTTCACGGTTCACGGAGGCTCTCGTAAAAAGGCTGCCATGGAGGGTACACAAATCACTAATTTGCAAGAAGAGAAATGGCGGAGGTCACTCCCTGCCATTCTCCCAAGATCCCTCAGCCAGATGTTCTCAACTACCTCCATTTCCTCCAGTCTCTTTCCTGAGCAGATGGGCACAATTCCAGACAATGCATTCGAGTTAAGCCACAGGTCATGTCTACTTTGTGAAAAGGCCTCTGGAGGCTGTGTGGAACCGAGAGGCTCTCTTGGAAATAAAATACCACTTAGCTCTGCAAAGGCAGATTCCATTTATCATTGTTTTAAAGGACAGGACAGGACAGGACAGGACAGGACAGGGTAGGATAGGATAGGATAGGATAGGATAGAACAGAACAGCAAATAACAAATGGTTAGTGAAATGGAATTAAGACCTTCACAAAGAGCAGCCATAAAGTAAGTGAATCATAAAATCCTAAACTTGGAAGAGAACTTTCTGCCTGTCAAGTCAACCCTCTAATCAGAGCGGGAATCCACATTAAAACCTACCTGCAAGATGACTGCTCAGTGTCTGCTTGGACACAAAGAGGAGCATCGCCTCTTCGGCCGGTGGATTCCAGCACCAGACTTCTCTTCTTATTAAGACGTTTATTCCTAACGTTCAGTCAGAACCTGCCTTCCCATTAAATTATTTTTGAATTTTGCACCCTAGGTTATCCATAAAGGGTCTTGATTTCCTTTTGTGTGGTGTCTTTCAGGTGTTTGAAATGTTGCCTGCATTATACTCCCCTTCAGCCGTCTTTTGTGGGGGTGAAATACTAGGGCTGTGCATGCTTCAGAAAACATTCAGAAGAGGCGGGCTGCAGCACCCCTATAAAACGGGGAGATGATCGGCAACCGGCATGTATTTGTGACAGTGGCGCCATCCTGGGGCCACGGGATCCTCTCGTTTGTAACTTTCCCAGCTGGCTTCTAATAAGCAAAGTCAATGGGGGAAGGCAGACTCACTTAATGACGGCATGCTTCACTTACCAGCTGCAGTTATTTGAATAGCAACTCTGGCAAAAAGATCATAAAATGGAGCGCGACTCACTTAACCGCCTTGCTTGGGAATGGAGATTTGGGACTCAACTGTGGTCATAAATCAAGGACTGCCTGTATCGTGGGAAGAACATCTGGAGAAGGACGTATATGAAAAACACCTAGAAAACAGGTCGTATTTATTAAGAAAGTCTAATAATTGGGGAAATGGGGAAACCTAAGAGGGAAGAGGAGGGAAAGGAAGAAATGGAAGAGAAATAATAGAAGTTAAACAATGGAAATGGTGCTACATGTGTGAGAAAATGGTTTTGACCCTAGCCTCCCAGACGTGGGCTCAGCCCTAGATTGCAAATCACCTCACGCCTATCGCTTTATCTTCACTTGCTTGACTTGGCAGAAGTTTCACAGACATGGCAAAGAAGGAAAAAAATCATTATTGCACTGGAAAAAATAAAGTGATGCTAAACATTTGCTTTCCAGTGATCCTTTTTTTAACCTCAGAGGTCTAATCTCATGGCTTCTGCCTCCTTCCCTCCCTCCCAGGCCTGGTGCTGGCTGGCCTTGAAGCCAGCCAGGGGCTTTGTTGACATTGGGGCCAACGTCAGCCAACTGGCCGTAGTCCAGCCGGTCTGGGCACAGACCTCCTGAAGGTTTCTGGTGAGTAGATGGGGGTCTCGGGCAGAAGAGCGACGGCCCCGTGTCTTCGCTCATAAGACCTCAGTGGCAGCTAACATAGATGACTGTTTATGATGGTTTACTTCTCTATTTTATTTCGCTTGCCACATTTAATTCCATGTTTTTGACCATAGGGTGTTCACTGAGAAGCCCTTAATATGTGGCGACTCCATAGTGCCGTAACTCCTGCTCCGAGTGACACAATCCGTAGCTGCAAGATTTGGGGTGCTGTGTTTCTGCCTCACTTGACCAGGCGTTACCTGTAAACTCTCCCTTACAGGACGAGGGAGGCAAGGGACATTATCCAGTTTCCTTCTGTCACCGTTTTCCTTCTTACAATTTTCATCTGCTCCCCAATTTGACCCAAATGTTCTGATAAAAAGCACAAATCTTAAAAGGGCAAAGTTAATTGCTGTTGTCTTCTTCCTTCACCGTGCCCATGAATCCTAAGGGGGGGGGATCTCGTGTTGCAACGGTGCCTGCCGGGGGCAACCCCGTTCGGAACAGAAGCAAAAGAAGGGAAGATGCCCCCAGGAACGCTTCTCACCTGCTCCAGTCGAGACGCCCAGCAGTCGGCAAACGTATTCCAGCACACTCCAAACCACGGTTTGTTTCATGCTAGGAAGGCCTGCAGAGCTCCTGAGATGGTCCCTCCAAGTCTCTTCAGAGGGATTTCAGGAACAGCCGAGGCTTTCCGCAGCAGGGCTGAGCCTCTTCCTAAATCCAACTAAAAGCACATTAATTCCAAAGCTCCACAACCACACGGCACCCTCTTTTAACCTCCTTGGACCAGCCAGAACTGCATCTGGGGGGCTCCCGGTGACCTCTTCGTGCTGCCATTTACTCCGCTTTATTTCGGAGGGCAATTAATGATTACCGAGCAGAACAAACACATCAATTAATGCCTAAGGCTCTTTGGGTGGCATTTCAGCACAGGGCAAAGCTACCGAATGCATGCCAGCGCAAGGCGGATTAATTGCTATGGGAGGAAATCAGGGGCTTAAGACTTTGCCCCCTCTGT
The DNA here is from genome assembly GCF_001527695.2 of Protobothrops mucrosquamatus. Taxonomy (NCBI): domain Eukaryota; kingdom Metazoa; phylum Chordata; class Lepidosauria; order Squamata; family Viperidae; genus Protobothrops; species Protobothrops mucrosquamatus. The sequence goes on along the minus strand of NW_015387348.1, from coordinate 444,999 downwards.
GTGAAAGTCCTGGCCCCATAAGTGGCTAAATAGCTGAAAAAAGCTACTGTATTTTTTAGTAAGCCATTCCGCTGGTTCATTGTTCTCCCTGTGAGGAAATTTCTCCTTAGTTCCAGGCTGGATCGCTCGTCAATGATCTTCCATCCATTATTCCTCATCCTGCCCGCTGGTGCTTTTGGAGAACAGGTTGTCCCCCTCTTCTTGTGGCAGCCCCTCAAACATGGAACGCCACCCCCGGCCCTTCTCTTCGCTTGGCCAGGCAGGCCACGTTCCGTTCTGCAACCGTTGCACTTGTCACTAGCTGGTTCTAGCTGCAGTTCCAGAGGCCGTTTTTGTGGTTTGAAAGACCCACACAGCTCAGGACTTGCCTATCCTGGAGACCCCCAAATGGCAGGTAATACCTGCCTATCCAGTGAGTATTCGGGAAGGATTCCCTTCAGGGCCCAGCTCCAAAGGAGTGTCCTCCCCCCCAGCCACAAGGCAGGATTTTCCCCATTGCTGGCCTGCACCTTCTGAGCCGAGGCCCCCCAAACTCAGACTAGCACCCCCTCCGCTGAGGTTTAGGAGGAGAGTCCTGAAGACCTGGCTCTCCCAGAAGAGACCGTGATGTGGCTGGGGACTCTCCTGCCTTGAGCTAAGATGACTGCATCGATTTGGGGACTTGCAGCTCTTTGGCGTGCTGCGATGAGAGAAACTGTTATTGTTATGTTTGCCGGGTTTACCGTTTTAATCCTTTTTACTGTAAGCCAGGAGTTGTACGTCACTTAGAACCGATTGTATTGAAGTGGGCTGTAATCCTAAATAAATAAGCATAATTCGATATCCACGAAGTCGCTGAAAGTCAAGCTTGACTTGAAGGAAGCTTTACTTTTGCTAAACACTGTTTATTTCCTGTACTCTGTGCATTGGTGTAGATAACTGGAACGTGGACTTTACATGCCAACCATCTTCCTGGTTTTTTTTTTATTAGAGTTTTTGAAAGCAACTGTCCATTTTTCTTCTAAAGTTCACAAGCCTTTATCTGCCCCACTTGTTTAAGCTTCTGATCTACAATCCTGGCAAGATTTAGCCCCCACGCCTTCCTGATTGAGCTCGCCAAGAACCGCATCTCTTCTGCCGCCAGCAATTCATCACGCAGAATACGCAACCTCTGCTCTCTCAAATGCTCTTTCTGCAGCAATAAATATCTAGCCAGGTTATATTGTTAGCTCATTCCCACATGCCTCACACCTAACCCCTGTTTTATGTCCTTCCCCTGTTTATCTCTCCCTTTTTTTAAACTTCTCTCCCCAGACAATAATGCCACCTACTAATAGATTTATTATTCCTTCCTGAGATAACACAGGATTATTTTTGCTGTAAAGACTAACATGGCAACTCCCTTGGAAATTATTTATGGTTGGTATTTAAAGGAATTCTGTCTCTCCCTCTGTGACCTTTCTCCTCACCCTGTTCCCTCCATGTTTGTAAAATGTTCTTCTCTTGGGGCTACTTTGTACTTCAGATAAACTAGTAGACTGTCATCTACCCGAGTTTAAGTGCCAGCAAAATCAGGCAATTTTTAAGCTGCCACCACACATTTTTATTTATTCGTGCATCTTGGAAAGCAGAAGGAAGTTAGTTCTTCTAACCACGTTTTTAAAGAAGACAACATCCAGCCCTTGTAGAGGCCGGGCTGCTTCAAGGTGCAAAGGCCTCACTGTGGAAGAACCCTTGGAAAAATCAACTGCAGAAGAGGAGACACCGGAGCGGAGTTAGAAGTCCAGAAAGCAGAATCATTAACAAGACAAGATCAAGGTTCAGGAAAATAGATTGGCAATAAATAAAATCAAAGTGGAAGAATCCAAAGACAGTCCAGAGGTGAGCCGCATAAACCTCCCAGTCACCTGGACCCCAAAACAGGGTCCGGATCACTGGAATCCGGGGCCAGAATTGTGCACAACAGACGCGAAGTCCTCAAAGCCACCTGGGAGGGGAGAGACGGCCCTAAGAGGGAGCCGGGAAAAGTCCCCGGAGACCCGGCCAGAATCAGCTCTTCTCGGCTTTGACTCTTTTCTTTATTTCCCCATTGATCACCGCCGCTCGTCTGACGCCGCAGGCGGCTCCGGGCGGCGGCCTCGGGGTCCCTCCTCTCCCGTCCCCCGCCAGTGGGGCGCCCGCGCCCCCTCCCGCCAAACGTGGCCCGGACGCCCACGGGTGGAGCAGCCCCTCGGGATGGGCCGGGACGGGGGGGCTCCTAAGGCCGCCTCCCCCGGCTCCGCGGCGCAGCTGGCGGCTCCGGCCACCTCCCNGGCGCGCCGGGGGACGCATCCGCAGCGCCGCCTTCGGTGAGCCCCGGGGCGCCTGGCGAGCCTCCGCGGGGAGGAGGGAGGGGCGGCCGGGTAGGGGCGGCGCCGGCCCCGCGGAGCCCCTTCCGAGGTCCCTGGAGCCCGGGCGGGGAGGGGGCGGCGGGGCTCGCTTCCCCTCCCGGGGGCTCCTCGGAGCGCCGCAGGACCCCTAAAGGGAGGAGGGCAGAGCCGGACCGGGCAGAGCCGGGCGCGTCTCCGGCTGCGAAGATCCGGGGGCAGCCGCGGCTCCCTCGTCCCTCGGCCGCCGCCCGGAGCCCCCAGTCCGGCCGAGCTGCCTGCAAGCGCTGAGAAGGGGGGGGGCTCGCTTGCAGCAGGGCGCGGGGCCCCGCCAGGAGCAGGGGGGGCGGCCCCGGTGCTGCCGGGGGGGGGGTCTGCCATCATCCCCGGGAATGCCGCCCCCCCCCGGGTGCAAAGGGGGCGCAGAGCCAGCCCCGGACTCTGCAAGCCCCGGGCTCTGGCCGAGGGGCGAGATGCAAAGCTGGGCTGAAAGGCGGGCTGCTCTCCGCAGGCAAGGGCGTGGTGGAGGTCGGGGCGCAGTGGATCCACGGGCCCTCCGAGGGCAACCCGGTCTTCCAGCTGGCCTCGGAGGCCGGCTTGCTGGGCGAGGAGGCCCTGACGGAAGAGAACCAGCGGCTGGAGGTGCAGGGCCACCCGGCGGGGCCCTTCGCCTGGTACTCCAGCCAGGGCCGGGAGCTGAAGGCCGAGCTGGCCGAGTCCCTGGGCCTCTTCTTCGCCAGCCTCCTGGAGGAAGCGCGCCAGTTCGTGCAGGCGGACCCAGTGCCCGTGCCCAGCCTGGGCGAGTACCTGAAAGACGCCATAGCCAAGAAGCTGCTGGGAGAGTCCCCGGAGGAGGAGGAGGAGGAGGAGACCAGGCGCCTCAAGTTGGCCGTCCTCAACTCCTACTTCAAGATGGAGTGCTGTGTGAATGCCACGGACAGCCTGGACGAGTTGGCTCTGGGGCCCTTCGGAGAGTACCTCATGCTTCCTGGCCTGGACTGCACCTTTCCCGAGTGAGTGCTCCCCCCACCCCCCAGCTCTCATTTGGAAAAAGAAATAGTGAAAATCCTTCGGTTGTTTCACTCCCAGGTTTTTAGTTATCCTGGAGACTCCCTTGCTCAGAGGGAGATGTAATAAGGTAATAATGATAAAGTTGGAAGGGACCTTGAAGGTCATCTAGTCCAACCCCCTGCTCAGGCAGGAAACCCTATACCATTTCAGACAAATGGCTGTCCTGTCTCTTCTTAAAAACTTCCAGTGTTGGAGCATTCACCGCTTCTGGAGGCAGGTTGTTCCCCTGGTTAATTTGTTCTAACCGTCAGGAAGATGTTGGGGTTTAGCTTTGGAAGGACAGGTGAGCCCCACAAAGAGACCCCTGTTTTTGCTTTTGGGACTTTCGGTTAAGTCAGGGGTAGGCAACCTTGGCTCTTTTATGACTGATGGACTTTAACTCCCAGAATTCCTGAGCCAGCGTTCTGGGAGTTGAAGTCCATCAGTCATAAAAGAGCCAAGGTTGCCTACCCCTGGGTTAAGTCCTTGTGCATTTCAGCAATTCCTTTATCTGCCTCGTGTCTTCTGTAATCTCTCCTCTAGGTGGAATTTTAAGGTTTATTTCCCTCGCGTGTTCTCCTGGTTCTCCTCTTTTTTGTTTTTATAGAGGGCAGCTTGGATTCTGAGCTTCCAATTTAATAAGAAGAAATCTGCACCGAAGTACATTTCAGGCTGCCTAACTTTTTGTGTGTTCCTCCTAGTGGTTTTCAAGGCCTCACAGACCACCTCCTGGCCTCTCTCCCCAAAGGGACTGTGCTGTTTGATAAGCCGGTGAAGACGATTCACTGGGGAGGGCCCCACTTGGAAGAGGCCTCCACAGGCCGGCTCTTTGGCGTGCAGGTGGAATGTGAAGATGGAGAGAAGTTCTTAGCAGACCACGTCATCGTTACGGTGCCTTTAGGTGAAATCTCAGTGCAAATCTTCCTGCATTTGGGTTTATTGCCATTTTGTGTCAACATTTTTCTGCGCTGCAACACAATAAATTTACTTTTGCTACCTGGTCAGTGTGTTGCTACCAGGTTAGCAAGCAGTCATCTAGAGAAGGAAGAGGAGTTACTTAGGACACCGTTAGTCTAGCTCTCGAATTTGAGGAAGTCGAATTGTAAGATTATTTGTTTACAGTTATTTGTGCATCTTGCCTCAAAATGGCAGGGCCCGATGCCATTCGTATTAACTAAGAAAGATTCAGTGGACCACACAAAGTTGAATCAGTGCAGAGTTCGTCCCTGACATGTAAATTTTCTTTAAAGGATTCACAGTTTATTTAAAGACACTTTGTTGCTTTATTTAAAAAAAAAAGAATTGTGTATAATTTGCTTTGCTTATAAAAGCATGTTCAGTGTATAACATTGGAACATTTTTAGTTAAACAATAATTATAAATTTATTTGTTGAATTTACTTTAAAATGGCTGCAGGTATGCCTGTGTTTGGGTGCATGTGTCAGGCTGCTGATCTTACGTGGCTTCATTTTTTTCCCTCTGTGAAAACAGGCAACAAAGAAGTTAATGCTGAAGCAGAAGTTACTATCAGCACTGGAAGTGGAACTTTGTCCCTCACTTTATCAAATGAGTTCCTCATTCCCTCTCTTTCTCTCTTTTTTTTTAAATTAAAAAATTGAGAAAAAGGAGGCAGGCAAATCGAAATACTTATTTTTCCACACAAAATAGTGTTAAGTCACTCTTATTTTTGATACTTGAAGTATTTCTCTGGCCTTCATAACTAATGAATCCTAATACACTATCAGAGAAACTGGCAGTGGGCCATCGTATTACCTTGGCTTCAGCTCCTGTGTTGTTCTTGAGTGTTTCCTCAATACATTTGTTCAGTGAGGTCTGGAGGCTTTTCCCTCAAATTCTGGTTTGCTCTAATCTGGGCCATGTCATTTTCCTCTTTGTAGGCTTCCTCAAAGAACGCCAGGAGTCCTTTTTTTGCCCTCCTCTCCCATCCCAGAAGGTGGAAGTAATACACCGTTTGGGTTTTGGGACTTCCAATAAAATTATTCTGGAATTTGAGCAGCCATTCTGGAAGCCGGATGCCGAAATAATTGAGGTGGTGTGGGAAAACGAGTCCCCTCTGGAGGAGCGTCCTGCTGACTTGAAAAACACCTGGTTCCAGAAGATTGCCTGCTACGTTGTTCTCCAGCCACCTGAGAGGTAAGGGGGTGTGGGAAGTTAACCCAGAGAAGGAAATATTAAAAAGGCAGAAAAAAGTATTGTTCACCAAAAGGATTTTTTAAAGCATTTTCTGAAAAGCAGAAACCAAACCTGGCCTCATCTCTTTGCCCAGGGCAGTAGCTAGTCTTATACATATGCAGATGTGGAACCATCAGGAAGTTTGGAGCCAGGGATCTCAAGACAAAAGAAGCTCTTAAGAGTCATTAGCCCCATCACCTGGGAAGCAGGATATGATAATGGGATTAAACCACAGATATCAAGGCCTAGAAA
>NW_015387348.1:434264-438634 GCF_001527695.2 Protobothrops mucrosquamatus | reverse complement strand
GTAGCTAGTCTTATACATATGCAGATGTGGAACCATCAGGAAGTTTGGAGCCAGGGATCTCAAGACAAAAGAAGCTCTTAAGAGTCATTAGCCCCATCACCTGGGAAGCAGGATATGATAATGGGATTAAACCACAGATATCAAGGCCTAGAAAAACACTCAGAAATAGCCTCAAAGTTCATGCCACAGGAACAGGAAAAGGAAACTACTCCAAGCAGGGCTGGGAGGGGGTATAAAAAGGACCTTCTGCCCATGTGCTCGCTCTCTTTTTCTTCTCCTCTGCTGCTTATCTGTCTTCTGCAATAAACTGTAACCTTCTTCCCAAAGCAGTCGCCATGTTTGCTTATTTATTCCCGGCTTGGATGAACCAGGATGAAGACTTCCTTCTAACAGGGGAGAACGGGAGACTGGAAGGGGCTTCTCGGGAAGGGAGGCTGCCCTGTAGCCAAGCTCTGTTCCTGCCTGGCACCTCCAGCAGAGCGACTGGCTGGGCTTGAAGCAGGAATAGCGAAGAAGTCACGCTAGTCCGTGACCCACAATGACCTTTGCAACCTTTGTGCCGTTGCTGTCCACCTGCTGATGTTCTTTTTGTGATAGATCTTAACTTACAACTCGGAGGAGAAATTGTATTTATGTCTTATTTATTATGAAATGTATTTGCCTCCCACCAGTCAGTTAAAATTGAAGAAGCTTCTTGGATGAGAAGCGAAATGTTTTAAAAGAAAAAAATCAGAACAAAAACCCAGTTTCCTTGTGGAAACTTGCTTTGCGGTGTGTTTTTCCTCCCGTCTTTGTCTTTACAGGCACGGCCATATACTTTGCGGCTTCATTGCTGGAAAAGAATCTGAATTTATGGAAACCCTGTCAGATGCTGAAGTTCTTACAACTTTGACTCAAATATTTCGTAAAGCAACAGGTATGTAGTCTTTCTGGGCAAGTGCTGGATGATGTATAACCATGCCTTAGTATTACTATTATTAGCTTTTAAATTATATGCCAGCCATTTCGCGGTTCGAGGCAACTCTGAGCAACTACCTCAATATTCTGCTAAAAAGATGGGCCTAAATTTTCTACAGTTCTGCCCAGTTTAGGGAGGGAGGGAGGGAGGGAGGGAGGAAGAACCATCCGCCCTGCCTTCACTAGTGAACTCTGTATTATCAGATTGGAGGGAAAGGTAAGGTGGAATTCAAATGAATTGCTGAAGTAGAGATTAAAATGTTAATTTGCTGTGTGTGTGTGTTTGTGTTTTGATTAGGAAATCCACATCTGGCTCCTCCAAGGAACATACTGAGGTCCAGGTGGCACGGCGAACCTTACACCAAGGGCTCCTACAGCTACATCGCTGTGGGAAGCTCCGGGGATGACATTGACCTACTTGCTCAGCCCCTCCCTGAAGAGGCCTCTGGTTCCAAGGTGATTTCATGATGGGTTTCTCAGCTTCGGCCCTTTCAGGATCTGTGGGCTGCAAATGTTACATTGGCAAAAGAGTTTTGGTGGATAAAGAGTTTGTTTGTTAGATTTTTATCCCACCTTTGTTATTTTTATGAATAACTCAGGGTGGTGAACATACCTAACATGTCTTCCTTTTCCTGTGTTCCTCACAACAACAACAACCCTGTGAGGTGGGTTGGGCTCAGAGAGAATGGCTGCCCCAAAGTCACCCACCTGGGTTTGATGCCTAAGTGGGACTAGAACTCCCAGTCTCCCGGTTCCCAGTCTGTTGCCTTAACTACTACAGCAAGCTGGGTCTCTGCTTGAGTTTCACAAGCCAGTAAATAGACTGGCTGATGATTCTTGTCAATGTCAGGGCTGAGCATGTTGTTCAATGTACACACACCACTTCTGCAGAAATAGATCTGGAGTGGTTAAATCATAAATTAAACTGAGAAACCAGATTAACAACTTCAGAAGCACCAGGAAAGCCATCAGATCTGTGTAGGGCAGTGGTGGCGAACCTATGGCACGCATGCCAGAGGCGGCACTCAGAGCCCTCTCTCTGGGCACACGTGCCGTCGGCCCAGCCCCGCCTCCCCCCACGGCCCCCTCCTCACCAGCAGCCCCCCTGGAGGAGAGTCACCCCCGGGTGCAGCCCACGCGGAACAGCACAGCCAAGGACATGGCAGCGGGGACAAGACTCTGCCCTTGCGCCCTGTCACGTGCAGATGATGCTGCAGGGCGCGGGCAGAGGGCGTGGCCACCATGGTGCTGCTGGGCCACCTGGGCAGGGTGTGGAGGCGGTGGGTGGCCCACGGGGTGGGGACGGTGGGGGGGGGCAGGGCACTCGGTCTCTAAAAGGTTTGCCATCACTGGTGTAGGGCTTCAAGAAGTAAAGCAAGACTTTGCACTTGATCCAATATCCTGAAGCAGATTTCTGTCTTCAGGGCTTTCCGGTGGGGTACTTTGATCGATCCCAATGCTTGACAGATCCCGGTGCCTAACCAGATATGCCTGCCGGTTGTTCACCGTGACTGGATTGGGTTATTCCACGGCAACCCAGGAGTAACTTAGCCCTCTCTCTCTCTCTCTCCAGATCCCCCCTCAGCTCCTCTTTGCAGGAGAGGCCACGCATCGCTCCTTCTTTTCCACCACCCATGGGGCCTTGTTGTCTGGCTGGAGAGAAGCCAACCGCCTCCTCCATCTCTACGACTCACTCCAGGCTCCGTGTGCCAGGCTGGAAAGTAGCAGCTGACCACATGGCACCTTTTTCTGTGCTGGTTTTCTCACCAAAGACCAAGAGACACGTTAAACTAATTAAACAAGTTAAACCAATTAAAACAATTCTTTTAATTAATCTGATGAAGCTCCAGGAATCTTTGCTCCCCAAGTTAATTACTAGGAGTATTTTTGTCAAGAGGATATGACAACACAAATATCCCAATGGTGTGCATTATTCCGTTTAAATAACCCTCTGCTCATGTTGCTGTTTCTACCTCATCTACCCCTAGAATCTCCTGAAGTCACCACATCCCATGGAGAATGAGCTGACACCTTTAATTGCACTGGCTAAATTTGCACAATGCGTTAAGCAACAAATTAGCAAATTGTATTTTGGTTTACTTGGCCATTGGTATATAAAACCATATTGGGAGTTATTTGGCCTTGGCTACATGAAAGATCCAATCCGTATAGCTTGGTCTGTTATATCAACAAAGCAAAATGTGATGATGTGATAAGTTATGAATTTGCATTTTGCACAAACCCACCTACTGTATTAAATGTACTTTTTATAATACTTCCAGTATGCTGCTGAGACCCATCTGTCAGTTCTCCGTTGTCTTCCCACACTGTGCTGAGCAATGTATCTGTTGCTTAATCCACTGTATGAATCCAGGTCCTTGTAACTAATCTGTTGGAAACATCTTCATGGATTATAAAGTTGATTTGTTTGAGAGAAGCTTTATTTAACATTAGCCATACTTATTCACCGGTACAAACTGCAGGTTATTATAAACAAGTGTTCTGTGCCTTTATGACTGTATAGGAACAGAAAGCCTGGGAATCTCTTTGCATTTACATGGCACACTTATCCACACCCAAATAGTTTTCACAAACCAATTTTCTGGGTTCATGTCACCTACTGAACATAAATTAACCACATTGGCTAAGTCCATGTAACTTTACTAGAATACAGTGTGGCTGACCCATTTGTGAGCCTCCACGCTCATTCCCCCCCTCAACCTCTGGTGACTTCAGCGGGGGGGGGGGATCCCTGTATTCTTCTTAGAAACAGGATGAACCCAGTGGCTGACTGCTGCCTTCCGGGATGCTTTTTGGGGTCTCCTGGTATTGAAATTTCTTGCTGCTCTCCATATATTAACTAGGCCTTCTTGACCTGTTCTTACAACCTAATGTCTATACAGACACACATGCTGCCTTGGTCAATAAAAGACACCCAGGATATTGTCCACAGACCTCCATTCTTCTTTCTCATTCAATGTAAACTCTTCTAGCAAAGTTGATTGAAAGAAAATGTGGTCAAATACAATAAAATGTTCTGTTAATATCTGAAATATGCTTTTGTTGCTTTTCCCTAAACTCACACGATTGAATTTTATAAACCAGAACCTTGTTAGAAATTCTGGTTTTCAGAAACTCAGTTGTGGCTGCCATAATTCCAATGACACGTGCTTCAAAAACCGTTTGTGGTGTAGGGAGTAAGATGGTGACACACGTTCATTAATCATCTTTTTAATATTTTATGACATTGTCATTGCTTAGTTAATCTTACAATGATAATAGAAGTTATAATCATTGTCCACTCAGACTTATAAATATGCAGAGAGAAAAGTCTTTTTATGCCAGGCTCAAATTCTTCAAAGTATCCGGAATAAAGCTTAGAGTATATTTATAGAGCGTATTCTTCTCATTTG
>NW_015387348.1:419482-433883 GCF_001527695.2 Protobothrops mucrosquamatus | reverse complement strand
GTTCATTAATCATCTTTTTAATATTTTATGACATTGTCATTGCTTAGTTAATCTTACAATGATAATAGAAGTTATAATCATTGTCCACTCAGACTTATAAATATGCAGAGAGAAAAGTCTTTTTATGCCAGGCTCAAATTCTTCAAAGTATCCGGAATAAAGCTTAGAGTATATTTATAGAGCGTATTCTTCTCATTTGAAGAAAAATGAGACTCCTCTTGCTGTTATTTCGTACCAGTCCTTTTGCAGGACAAAAGTCTTTGGCTAGGTCTCCAACTCCAATCTTGGAGTAGATGTGCCTTAAATATTTGCTCTATCATTTTTTACATTTCTCAGCCTAACCTTAGCTTTATTCACGAGGCACATTCATTTGCATTTTTGTTTGTTTTGTGCATACCCAGCCCAGAGTTTATAGCCCACATGGCACAATGTGTAAATCCATAAAGTTGGAGTTTCTGTTATTCAGCTAAGGTAGCCATGCTTAAGTGCACAGTGTAAATATAGTCAGAATTAAAGCAGCAGAAAAAAATCTCCACCTGGTGATTTTAGAAAGCTCTGGATGATCAGCCCCTACATCTAAAAAAACCCAACCACCATCAGGTCCAATACACAACCAACACCATCCCCTGCCAGAAGGTGGCTGGGAATTGATATGGGAAGTTGCGATTAAGTTAACCACAAACAAGGAAATAGCACAAACGCAGCCTGTGCAGAGTAAAGCCAGTCACGCTGCCTGTGTTTTAATAACAGCCGCCCATCTGGAGCCTGTTAAGAGACGCGTCTTGGAGCCTCAGGGTGGACGCTGGGCCTTTCCAAGGCTGTCCGGGGTGCTGCCCGGTCAGGCAGCCGCTAGTACCAGTTGGTGCAGCAGATGAGGAACCGGGCGTCCTCCAGCGGGGCCAGGAGCCAGGCCTGGCAGTGGCCCCTGGGGAGAGCGGCTTCCTCCTCGGCAGGCACCGGCGGCAGCTGCCCCGGGTCAGCATCCTCTGGGATGGGCTTCTCCTCCTGCTCCTGATGGGGTTGGGCCAGATCCAGCTCAGCTGCTACTGCCCCTGCCAAGGGGTCTCCGTCCTCACAGGGGCTCATCCCGGGGGGCTGGAAGGAGGGAGGGGGGAGGAGGTTACTCAGGGGGATTTTGCAAGCTCAGATGCAATCCTGGGAGTCTCCCGAGGGGACAACGATGGGCCTTTGCCCCCCATTTGAGGTGGGCAGGTGAATAGATAGATAGATAGATAGATAGATAGATAGACAGACAGACAGACAGACAGACAGACAGACAGACAGACAGACAGACAGACAGACAGACAGACAGACAGACAGACATAGATAGATAGATAGATAGAAAGATGATAGACAGACAGATGATAGACAGAGAGAGACAGATGATAGACAGATAGATAGATAGATAGATAGATAGATAGATAGATGATAGACAGACAGATGATAGACAGATATAGATAGATAGATAGACAGACAGACAGACATAGATAGATAGATAGATAGATAGATAGATAGATAGAAAGATGATAGACAGACAGATGATAGACAGAGAGAGACAGATGATAGACAGATGATAGATAGATAGATAGAAAGATGATAGACAGACAGATGATAGACAGAGAGAGAGAGACAGATGATAGACAGATGATAGATATAGATAGATAGATAGATAGATAGATAGATAGATGATAGACAGACAGATGATAGAGAGAGAGAGAGAGACAGATGATAGATAGATAGATAGATAGATAAATAGATAGATAGATAGATAGATAGATAAAGATAAATAGATAGATAGATAGATAGATAGATAGATAGATGATAGACAGACAGATGATAGAGAGAGAGAGAGAGACAGATGATAGATAGATAGATAGATAGATAGATAAATAGATAGATAGATAGATAGATAGATAAAGATAAATAGATAGATAGATAGATAGATAGATAGATAAAGATAAATAGATAGATAGATAGATAGATAAAGATAAATAGATAGATAGATAGATAGATAGATAGATAGATAGATAGATAGATAGATAAAGATAAATAGANGGGGGGGGGTCGAGCTCCTGCCCACGGGACGACACGCGTCAGTCTCCCCCCCGCGAGGCTCGTGGGGCCGCGGGCGCCGGAGGGCAGCCTCACCTCCCCCTCCCCCCGGGGGGGCTCCTCCGCCGCGCCCTCGCGCTCCAGGGCTGCCCAGCGCTCAGCGCCCGCCGCCGCCGCCTCCTCCTCCGGCCGCCCTCCCGGTGGGGCGACTGAACGCCGGCCACGCCCTCCCGCAGTGGCGTCACAAGCGCCCCACCTCCGGCGGGGCGGGGCGTCCGCGGGCGTCATCCAGGCGCGCCCGAGGAGTTCGGTGTCGTCATTTGGGAGCGCCGGCCCCGCAGCCTTGGTCCCCGGGCGGCGGAGGATGCGGCTGGCGGCCCTTCTGCGGGCGGCGGGCGGAGGCGGCGGCGGCGGCTGGCGGGAGCGCTTCGATTGCGGCGGCCGCGACGTGGCGCGCTGGTTCCCCGGACACATGGCGCGAGGCACGGGCGGGGAGGGCGGGCGGGGAGGGCGCGGGGCCGCCTCCTGCTCCGGCGGGGCTGCGGCTGCAACAACGAGGGCGCCTCTTTCCTCCCGCAGGGCTGAAGGACATGAGGAAGACCCTGCGAGCCGTGGACGGCCTGCTGGAGGTGCACGACGCCCGCATATCCTTCCGCCGGGCCCGCTTGGGGGGCTTTAGCTGAGGAGACACTCCCCCCCCAGGAGAGAGGCTTTGAGGGCGAGGAGGTCCCCGCTTGCAGCGCGTCCGTGGAGCCTCCTTGGCCCAGCACACACTACCCGAGCCTTCCCCTCTGCCTCATGGCCGGCCGGGTGATGCTGGCACAAGGCAGCCATTCCATCCGGTGTGGTGCCTTTGGGGCTGGACTAGAGGACCTCCGAGGCCCCCTCCAGCCCTAGGATTCTCAGGCTATTCTGTGCAAACAATCTGGGGTGCATGGAAGTGTCTGGCTGAGATGATGCACTCGAGATCGCTGACCTGCCTCCTTCCGTCCAGCCACCAGCTCTGCCCCTGCTGGCCTGGCTGTGTGGGAGACCGGAAGGCTCTTGTCTACATAAATGTATTTTTGGACCCCTTTTCTTCCCTAATGGGAACCTTGATCGCTCAATCTGAAAGAGATCACGGCATGGATTGAGAGGCACTGCCATCCAAAGCACCCAACAGATGGATCCTGAACACACACCGTTCCTGCTCTCGAACACCAGCTCCATCCGTGCCATGCCATGGGGTGGACCCTCTGGGAGCTTCCTGTATCTGGAGACAGGCAGGCAGCTTCCTCTGTGTTCACCATTGCCCTGTCCACAAGAGAGGCCAACATCACCTGTCGGATGCTGTGGGTTGTGCTGTCTCTCAGCTGAAGAACAGCCACAAAACCCGGCAGGGAGATGGGCAGGATCAGAGACCACCCAGTTGGAGCCAAGCAGACCACATGCCCCGCCTGCATCATCTCAGTCTTCCTCTTCCAGATACCCTAGATTGTCCATGTGGGATATTTTGGGGGGCCAAAACATCACTTCTATACCAGAACACCTGGGCTGCCTTAGCAGTGGGGTGACCATGAGGTAGAAGCCAGGTCATGAGAACGTGCCCTTGGTAAACAATAAGTAGCACATCGTATTGCTGGGAAAGGGAACTGTGTTTATGGGCTCACAACCCAGCATTTTGTTCAGTTCTGACTTCCAGCCCTTTGTTTTAGAAACACCGGCTGCCCTTTTCCACTGTTTCCCCAGCTTTTTACGTTGGTGAGGCAGGATTTACCTTTATGGGATTCATGCTGATTTTCTTCAAACAAAAACTGTTCTTCAATAGGATTGCGGTAGTTGCTTTTTTCCATTGGCTCCCATTTCTGCCACTTTGTTTAGAACAGACATTAAGCTGGCCAGCCTATAATTTCCTTTGTGCTTCCCAAGTTATGAATTTGAGAATGGTAGGAGTTGGGCTCCGGTGCTGCCTTCACCTACCGCTTCGTTTTTCATTTAAAATGCAGTCTTCATTGTGCATCTGGATTGTGGGCCTTTGTTTCCTTAGCACATGCACATTCCGCTTTCCGGGCGGAATCCTGTCTTGAACGAGGTCCTGGGCATCCGTCCACATTTGTTACTGTTGAATAAAATGGATTTGGCAGATCTGACCCATAAGTCGGTAAGTAGAGTCTTGTCAGTTTTCCCTCTTACATACGCTGCAGGCTGCACCAGAGTTTGAAAAACGCCCAAATAAGGATATGGGGGGGGGCAGTCGTTCTTTTAGCTTAGATTAGACAGGAATGTTGGTCCTGTCAAACATTTCATGCTAACTTCGCAGTAGGGAATCTGAGCTCTTGCTGTTTTTATTTTGTGTCTGATGTTCAAATTTCAGGTCTGCTTTGGCCTGTTTGATAACACCTTGCTTCTTCATCAGGCTCTTGCCTTATTGATTAATTAAGAGATTAATTAGCCTCTTGCCTTACTAATACATTTCATTAGGCTGGGCGGCTATAATGTATCTAAATTATAATAGCCACACTAATACTTCTTGTGAATCTCTTTGATGCACTTTTAGAGAATTCTGGAGCTCTTGGAACAGCAAGGTGTGCAGCACGTTGTCTTCACCGACTGCTTAACAGACGAAAATATAAAGAAGGTACAATTCCAATGGGCAACATTACATTCTATCATGATGAGGCTGGACAAGGAGAGTTCTTTATTCTAGAACCATTCCCCCTATTCATTGAAGGATAAAGCAAAGCCGTGGGTACAAAGGAATCGTGGAGCTGGGCAGCCTTGTACATTTCTTGAATGAATGAATTAATGACCTTGGCTCTAATCGGTTTTACCTCATGGAAGAGCTACTGGGGAGGGAGGGAAAGAGAGAAAGAGAAGTAGGCATGTAGCCTTATTTCCCCCTTCCAAGAGCAAAACAGACCTGCAGTTCCACTGAATCTGTCTTTTCTTTTATTGTAGCTTATTCCCATTCTCACGGGACTGATCAAAAACAGCCAGCGTTATCTGAGGGCAGAGGTGAGTTAAACTGGACATTCTGAATGACAAAAGCATTGCTGTGCTTTTCCTTCATACTTAAATAACCACTTGGTTAATAGCAAAAAGGATTATCCTGCTCTTTTCTGTGGCAATGTTCCTGATGTGTGGAACTGGATCATTTTTAGGGGGATTTATTAGCACCCCATTGTTCCCTTTATGGGTGGGTGGGGGCCTATTTGTGCACCTCCACCTTAGTCTTGGCGACCACCCTGGAGAAGTCCCTGCAGCTTTCTTGGCTGGGCTTCTCAGAAGTGGTTTGCTAAAATTAAATAAAATGGCAAATAATTGCCTGGATGAAGACAATAATGAATCAAAGCAGACTTTCTTTAGAGGACCCATGGTCTCTCTATTTAGTATATACTCCTATTAACAAATTCCTCAGAGAAATTCTAAATTTTAGCTTAACAAATTAGTATTTTCCTGCATTATGCTTTAAAAGATTAGCCCCTTTGGCTTCCATCTTTTCCAGCAGCTGGGAATATCTCTTTTTGAAATGCAGATTTCGTTAAGAACAGACGTTCATGCCTAACCAATGTTCAGCGCAAAGGCTCCAGCACATACAGAGTGGGCTTTTGTGGGTTGCGCCTTTCCAGCCTTATAAGCATCCCAAAAGAGAGAAGAAATGTTTCCTAGGGGTTGGTACAACCCCAGGTTTCAACCATCGCTGGCCTGAAGTTAATGGGATCCTAGATATTGGGAAGGATGTTTCCATATATGTCCCTCTGTAGAAATCTGTCAACAATTGGGGCTGCCACCCCTGTTTCGTTTCTTTCTTGTCCATGCCAAATGTGTTTTCAAGGTTACTTTCAACTGTTTCTTATTGGTTCCAGAATGTGGATAACAACATCATGGTAATCGGTGTGCCAAATGTGGGGAAATCCTCAATCATCAATTCACTGAGAAAGCTTCACCTCAAAAAAGGTATTTCCTGTGGCTTCTGATCAAACAAATCGATACATTTAAATGGAACATCCAGTAGAATTGGTACACAATCGTGGGCATGGTTATAATCTGAAAACAGCGCTGGTCTGGTTCCACTTTGCAGAATGTTTCACATTAGTGATTAGTGATTAATTCTTTTGAAATACTTCTTTAAAAACCCAGTTTTTAAAGTAAGTTCTTGGAAGCCAAGGCAAGAGTTGTTGAAGTGCTGCAGTTTTTCAGAAATCCATCCAGCAGTGGTGGAAAAAAACAGTCTTGACATTCGGACACGGGGGATGGGCATCCCCGCTTGGTAGCCAGGGAAGAGATGGATAACTGGGTTGACCTCAGGAGCCAAGTTCCGCTTCTGGCCGTGGTCGATTACTAACCTAAAGCAAAGGGAGAGTTAGTTCCTCAGACAGTGACAACAGAAGATGCTAAGCGCTGCCATCTTCAATGCACATAATTGTGTTTTTTTCTTCCTTTCCCTGCGCCAAAGGAAAAGCTGCGCCGGTTGGTGGGGCACCCGGTATAACCAAAGCGGTTCTGACCAAGATCCAGGTAATCCAATGATTTCTGCGCCAAATGGGGACAAATGTACAGATTTGGGTTCTTATCTGAAATGCTGATTCTTAAGTAACGAACCCTTGAATACAGTGCAAGGTAGAAGGTGCCCAAAAAAGCTGGTCATTTTCAACAAAGCTTGGTAGATGCCCCCTCTTTCTCATCCCATCTTCTCTCTTGCCACTGACCGATGGTAGGGTTGATGTTCTTAGTTGAGTGGCTTCCTCTTTCCTTCCCATTAGAGAGGACTATCTGGAAGGGATAGTGGAGATTAATAACGTGGCATAGTCCCAACACCTTGGACCTAGAGGTGCATGTCTATATAATTTTAAGATTAAATTGAGCCTACATTTCAGGCTTTCATAGAAATAAAGAATTGCAATCAAATCTGGTAACCAGTTTCTGCATTATAACTGTTTTTAAAGCAATAGGTCTCAAACAATGGTGCCTTATGTCCTGAGACCCACTTTGATGTCGTGGTTGAAGATTCTAAATGCTGAGAGTTTAATCCTGTTTTAGGCCTAAAAGTTGGTTGAGCGACCTTGCTCTTATTAGTCATGGTGGGTAACTCCAAAAACGCAAAGGAAATTGATGTCTCCAGTCATCTCTTAAACCCGTAGCAAACCGTCGTGTCCCATGATTCTCTGGGGCAGCTTTTGAGATTGTAAATCTGAATCTGATATCTTCGTATTCCAGGTGTCTGAAAAGCCCCTCATGTATTTGCTGGATACGCCTGGGGTGCTGTCTCCCCAAATTGAGTCCGTTGAGACAGGGCTGAAGCTGGCGCTATGTGGTGAGAGGACTCGGTGTGGTCTTACAATGTGGGGCCAATGTGGGGCACCCCATTTGGGAGGTGGCTGGTAGGCCAGCACAATATAGCTCACCTCCACCCCATCTACGCCTTGGTTTTTAGCTATTTTAACATTAATGTTAAGGTTTTAGTTTTTAATGCCTGAGGGTTTAAGGTTTGATTCCTATAATTATTGTCTTCTGTTAGAGTATCGTAAGCTGTCCAAGAGCTGCTAGGTAGAGAGTTGGGGAGCATACACATTTAATAAATAAATCAGATTAAGGACTTGGACCGGATTCGAGAGAACTAGATTCAAATTCACCCTCAACCGCGAAACCTCATTGGGAGATGTTGGGTTGGTCCTCCTCCCTCCTTCCCACCGCCTCGTATCCCCCATGGAAGCTGTCCGGAGCCCTCGAAGAAAAGGCAGGCCAGGCAGCCGAATGGATTTCTGGAAACGGAGACGTAGACGACAGGGCTGGTGGGCGAGGGGTCCCTTGGGCCCTGCTGGAGGAGCCCAGAAAGGCAGAGGAGTGGGATTGTTACCAAGGAAGTAGGCCAGTCAGCCACCGCTTTGCCCGGCTCTCTTGACCTGGACTTCTCTTTCCCTGCGACGCTTCTGGGCAGCCCTCTGCTCCTTTCTGCAGCCTAACGCTTCCTTGAGTGGAACTTACAGGGTGGAGGGTGGGGTGACATTTGCTCTTTCCGCAGCCCTGGGAGCCTAGTTTCTGCAGGGTTTGCTTGATGTCTGCGGAGTTCAGGTGTGTTGCATCCTCTCCAAATTAGCATCCACCTTAAGTCTGATTTTCCTGCTCTCTCCCTCTATGACTGGAACTCTTTGGGTTGTCTGCCCTGCTTGGCCAGCAGGACGACCGTCACGTTCTCCTGTCCTGCTGACTGACTGCCTGCTTTTCCTCTGCTCAGGGGCAATTCTCGATCACCTGGTTGGAGTGGAGGTCATCGCCGATTATCTTCTCTATGTTCTGAACCAGCAGCAGCAGTTCAGGTGAGAGGGACCCTGGGCTATCCCATGTTTTGTAACAGAGCTGTGTCCCATACTTTTGGCTTCCCCTTTTTGGATCTTCTCCCTCCTACTCTGCAGTTACGTGGAGCGTTACGGGCTGAGTGGCCCCTGCGACGAAGTGGGGAGTGTACTCAAAAGCATAGCACGGCACCTGGGCAAGGTGCAAAAAATTCAGGTCCTGACTGGCACAGGTGAGTCCTGTCCTCCTGGTCCATAGGAAGCCACATGTGCCCAGAAACCGGGTGCTTCTGAGCAGGGAGGGCAGATTCCACGAGGGAGCCCAGGGGTGAATGCTGAGCGGAGGAGGGTCAGCTTTTGGAAACCGGGTGGGCCTGACCCTCCAGAGACGGGGGGTGTTTCTCCCCCCCCCTTTGGGGAGGAAAGGCCATCTGGGCTGAGCACTGAGGCTTCTCCTCCTTCTTTTGGCAGGGAATGTGAATGTATCGGTCCCCGATTACAACGCGGCAGCCTGTGAGTTTATCTACACGTTCCGTAAAGGGCTTCTGGGGAAAGTAATGCTCGATCAAGTGGAGTGAGATCCTTGAGTGACCTTGCTCTGGAGTTTTCTTCTGGAAAGTTCCAAGGATCTACCAGGACCAGGAGGTAGGAGCAACACTTAAGAAAGGCTAGGCCAGTGTGACTTTGTCGATACCGCTGGGCTAGAGGTGTGTATAGAGTGACGGACAACTCCCTGTGTTTGCTTTGTGGAGGTGTTTGCTTTATTCAGAAGCTCAGCTGGGTCGGGCCTTGCAGTGTCAAAGTGGCTCTTGCAGCTGATCCTTTTGGGGGCAAGGGGTTATTATGCAAGCTTCCCTTGGGAGGGTCTCCCCTTGGACATCGCTAATCCTAGATCATTTCATATCTATTTTCCAATCCGTACCGTATCTTCAGGGGATGGGCACCAGCTTGCCTTGGATGACAAAGCAATAGCTGGAGAGATCTATTGTTTATCTCCTATTTTTAAAAAAAAAATTGAAGCAGATTGCATTGCTTTGATTCAAACCACATAGGCCCTGGTTCACAAATGCTACTATTTTAAAACGAAATTAATACGTTGTTGCAAGTTAAATGATTGCTATCCCATGTTTTGTAACAGAGCTGTGTCCCATAGTTTTGGCTTCCCTTTTTGGATATTATGAATAAACAATTTAACTTTGCTCTTCCATTGCTATCGCACCAACGTCCCTCTTGCTAAGGAAGAAAGAACAGTATAACTCCATCAAGGACACAGAAAAAGGATAAAACAATGAATTGAACATGTAAAAGTGACTCATGAAGGAGAGAGCAGTGTTCCAATATCTGAGGGGCTGCCCCAAAGAAGAGGGGAGGGGGTCAAACTGTTCCACCAAAGCACCAGAAGGCAGGACAAGAAATAACAGATGGAAACTAATCAAAGAGAGAAGCAACCTAGAACTAAGGAGGAATTTCCTGACAGTTGGAACAATTAACCAGTGGAACAGCTTCCCTCCGGAGGTGGTCAAGAAGAGACTGGACAGCCACTTGTCCCAAACAGTATAGGGTCTCCTGCTTGAGCAGGGGGTTGGACTAGAAGACCTCCAAGGTGCCTTCTGACTCTTATTATTCTATTTTCCAAATTGCAGCCCTTTTTATCTCTGATAAAAGTCTTAATTTGTATCAAGTCAGCTTTTTGATTGTCTTTTGCAAGGCAGAGGCCAATACACGCTCTTCTAATCAACGGCGAAATACTATAAAGGTCGCATAAAACAGATGGCGGCTTTCGTCTCATGATACTTCCTGTACACATCTTCAAAATGTACAAATCCCCCCCCCCCCCCAAATTCAAAATATCATGACAAGCGGTTGCTGGAGTCCCATCCCAAGGTCCTTCCGCAAAGTCGGAATCCAAGTTGAGACAGACACGACTGATTTTTCTCTGCCAAGAATAACTCAGGTTGCTCCCGATGACTCCAGTTCTGGCTCCTGTCATCCAACAGCTGTCAGAAGACAGGCCGTCTCCGGGGGCCTCTTCTGTATGAATGCGGGGGTGGGGGGAAAAAATAAGCCCCTTTGGCTCCCTCCACTGCAGCTGGGAAGATCAAAGCGCTGCCCCATCATTTTTCAAGAGGCAACTGGACTTTTGTGGGTTTTTTCCGTTGAGGATGTTTCACTTCTAATCCAAGAAGCTTCTTCAGTTCTGGGCCTCTGAAGTGAAGAAACTTCTTGGATGAGAAGAAAAACATTTTCAAGGAAAAAAACCCAAGAAGGTCCAGTTGCCTTTTGGAAAAGCACCTGTGGGACCACCGTGACCTGGATGATGGAGAGTCTCCACAGACACCAGAGCCCTGTGGTGGCACAAGGGACGCCTGGCTGAGCGTACGGATTGTGGAAAGGATCTTGGCATCGTCCCTGATCATAAGCGGAGTACCGGTCCCCAATGCAGAAAGGCTGTCTCATCAGAGTGGCAAACCACTTCTGCAACTGCAGGAAGGAGTCCAAGTGCTCCACGGGAGTCAAAAGCTGACACAAAGACACACACGTACACACCATCCAGTGCAAAAAAAAAAGTTTACATTTGCTGCAACGTCTTCACCCGCTCGTCATTGGAAGCAAAACCTGTGCTTTTTTCCCCAGAACCTTAGAATCCAAGATATGATACGTACAGATCAGGCTATTGTAGTGACTTTTATTAAATGAACTGAACACCAGCGGGTAAATGAACATCGGGAACCATTCCTAGTTCTCTTTGCACCCAGACATCGCAGGTGTTGAAATGCATGGAAAAGTTCTTCTTAAACATTTTGGAGTTGATGAATGAGATAAATCAGGGCAAAGGTCTATTCAGAGCAGCATTCCCTGTGACCCAGCATCCCTTCGGCTGCATCGGGAAGGTTCGTGTCCAGAGAATGCCGCCTTCTCTCACAGCTGCCCATCTCTTCTACGCAATTCAGAATGCCTGTCTTTCAAGTCTAATAGCTCCACACATTTGTCTCATCCATTTTATAATCATCCCAAGAGCCTTCATAATATCTGAGGGCAGCAAATGTCATATTAACTATGCAAAGCTGTTTATTGGACCTGAATCTCCCTATTGAATTTCTGAAAACTCTGGCATGTTTTCAAAAACGTGGCGGTCTGGTTCAAGGGACGTGGCCGACCCAATTAGTTGCTTCCCCAAAATGATTTTTTTACTGGACTTTGAGGGCAGAAATATCCCAGCCAAAAGGAGAATAGATGTTTTCAGCATCTTCCAACTGTTGCAAGGGCATTTGAGAAGATTTTCCACAGGAAATAAAATCACATTCATGACAACAACAACAACAAAAATGGCAGCCTGTCTAGGTCAATGCCCATCCCAACCCTTTCTGCCCTTGACCATCACTTTCTGCCTACTTGGAGAACGTGGCTGCCTCCGAGCAATTTGGATGTTTGCACCAATACGGCAACTGCCCCTTCAGCCAGTTCAAAACACAATGCAAGAAGAGTGTTGTGTATTACACGTTGGGCTTCTCTTAGTTTTGGCCAAAAGAAGAGCCACGTGTTACATACCAGACTCTCTCGGTTAGAGGAGGATAAGGAAACAATTGATTTTTTTCAATAGTAGCCTTGAACACGATACAGCAGATAATATTCAGCTTTTCTTAGTTGCTCAAGATAGCAGACAAGGTATTGTCCCCTCACTTGAACCTCACAACTACCTTGTGATCTATAAATTGGCCTCAAGAGGAATGAGTAGCCAGAAATTACCCATAGTTGAGTCCGACTTGAGTCGGACTCTTCCATGTCCAACCCATTCTCTGTTGCCACACCAATTTCTGCGCACCCGTGTGGGTGGATCCGGCGTGGAATGACTCCGAAGTTAAGCTCCTTTGCTGTACAAGGCACCGGAGGGAGAGATTGTTCCCTGGAGATCCACTGTATAAAAGTAGCAATAAATTCTTGGCAGAAGGTCTGAATGCCTTTACGTCTTAATCGTTAGAAAAGAGCTGCATGAAGAATTTGAATACGGTCCACGTAGAGTGGGCAGGGATGCCTCATCTCAATGTCCACCAGCAGACACTGACCATTAATTAACCATTAATTAACCATTCTCCCCCCCCCCTTTGGATTGACTTTAGGATGGCAGTCTCAATAAGTAAGTAAAAACTGGGGAAGCCAGCCAGGACAGGAGTGGGTTGTAATGTATTTTGGCACCGTTGAGTAAATCGTGGTAGGGAGACTCGGCCCCCCAGATCGCCTGTGGGGGGCTCAGGGCGAGAGGCCGCCCACCAGAGGCTCTGAGCGTCAGAGGGCCCGAGGCACCAGGGCCACACACCAGAGGGAGGCCGAGATGCAGAGGAGGGGCCAGGGCTGGGGGTTGTGAGTGCTCCTTGCGGTGTTGTTCCTGGGCTGCATCTCCCCGTATTCGGGGCTGTCCGGCCCCGCCATGCTCATCCCAGCCGCCGCAGCGGCTGCCGCAGCTCCTCCTGCAGCAGCGGCCGCCGCCACGCGCAGGGCTGTCCCTGAGGATCTGTAACGGGGCGCGGACTTGGACCGCCGGGAGGTGCCCCGCGCACTCCCCCGGGCTGACCCACGAGCTCCACCCCGGCCCCCTTTGCAGGCCACGCTGTCCATGAAAATGGCCAGCAGGAACAGGAGAGTCCAACACATGGCTGGGCTGCACTTCACCCTCATGGTCTCCAGGAAGTGGGCCGGATCTGCAAAACGAAGGGGAGAGAGGGGGTCTTGTCAGCACTTGGAGGAGAACCCCAGGGCTGCCTGGGGGGCCTCTGCTTTTAGATTTAACCCTAGAAAGCCCGGAGTTTCTCTGGCTTTGCGTAGACCCGGCATAAACCGTGAGGGCTGCTGTTGCTTGGAGACTGGCAGCCCTTGGAAATAATCTGGAGCTATCCAGTTTCTCATCAGACAAGGATCTACAGAATAACAGAGTTGGAAAAGGGACCTTGGAGGAGTGGTGGTCCAGCCCCCTGCTGAAACGGGAGACCCCCCCCCACACCACCCCAGACAAGGGGCCGGAAAACCTCCAGTGATGCAGCACCCACAACCTCTGGAGGCAGGTTGTTCCACTGGTCACTTTTCTATCAGGACATGTCTCCTTAGTTCCAGGCTGCTTCTCTCCTTGACTAGCTTCCATCCGTTGCTGCTTGTCCTGCCTTTGGAGAAACCGGTTGACCCTCCTCCTCCTCTTTGCAGCAGTCCCTTAAATACTGGAAGGGGGCCATCATGTCACCTCTGGCCCCTCTTTTCTCTAGACTGGCCAAACCCAATTCCTGCAACTGTTCTTCACACGTTTTAGCCTCCATCCCCCTAATCGTCTTTGTTGCTCTTCTCTGCGCTATTTCTAGGGTCTCGGGGTCTTTTCCCCCCCCCCCTTATCCTGGTGACCAGAATTGGATGCAGAGTTCCAAGGGCACCGAAGCAGGTACTAGCAGTTCACCTGGTCTTGGTGCTGCAGGCTGCAGGGAGGCTCACCTGTCTGCTAAGGTCTAACACGGATGCTTTTGGGTTTTTTAATGCAACCTAAATATGGTGGCTTGTTTACTTGCGGCTTGGCACGAAGTGTGAACGCATCTCCGGGTAGCCTATTGGGAAGCCGCGGTTAACGAAGGCGATTTAGAGCCTCCAGCTCTTTCAACTTCTGGGCTAGGCTTTTAAAACGATCCCCCCCCCGAACGCAAATTTCACCGCAGATTCTGCTTTATTCAAGGGGTCGGCCCCCTCCCCCCAAGGAGCGCCGGGGCTGGGGGAGGGTCGCCCCCACCGCTTTCCCCGAAGAACCCGCCGCCCCCTCCCCGATGGGGCGCCGCTCCCGGGGGGGGGGCTGCGGAGGAGGGGGACCCCGAGAGCGGCCGCGATTCTGCAGCCCCCCCGCCCGGCACCGGCGCTTCCTTCCATCGCCCGGCAAGGGGGGAGACGACCCTCCTCCCGCCCCAGCCCCCCCCCGCCGGCATTAGCGCAGAAGAGGCGCCCCCTCCGGCCCCCTCCCTGAGCCCCCCGACGGGTACCGCGCTCGCTCTCCGTCGCTCCGGGCTTTGCCTGCCGCTGCTCCGCGCCGCGTCCGTCCGCCAGCAGAAGCC
>NW_015387348.1:361359-417161 GCF_001527695.2 Protobothrops mucrosquamatus | reverse complement strand
TGGACTTCAACTCCCAGAATTCCTGAGCCAGCACAGGGAAACTATGGCCCCTTCATGACTCGTGGACTTCAACTCCCAGAATTCCTGAGCCAGCATGGGGCAACTGTGGCCCCTTCATGACTTGTGGACTTCAACTCCCAGAATTCCTGAGCCAGCATGGGGGAACTATGCTCCCCTCATGACTCGTGGACTTCAACTCCCAGAATTCCTGAGCCAGCATGGGGAAAACTTTGGCCCCTTCATGACTCATGGACTTCAACTCCCAGAATTCCTGAGCCAGCAGGGCTCAGCTTGGAAACCTCTCCCTTTCCCCTCAGCGTGGCCGGCTCAGGAATTCTGGGAGTTGAAGTCCACCAGTCATAAAAGAGCCAAGGTGGCCTACCCCTGGTTTACACCACAGGAGGGCATTGGGACAGAGCTTAGAGCATCTTCTGGATTTTCCACTGTTGTCAAAAGGATGAAAGCTGAATCAGAGTCTCTATTTTTTTTTTCTAAATGTGTGCATTTCCCCCCATAATTTCTAGGCTCTGGCATCCAGTATTTACATGAAAACAGAATAATTCATAGAGATCTTAAACCAGAAAATATTGTCCTTCAGGAGGAAGCCGGGAAGGTAAGTGAAACGCTCCAGGCGTTGCAACAGTGAGTTTAGAAGGCTGCGGTCGTCGGTTTGTCCGTCAAACTGTTCCACGAAACGGGCCACGGAAAGGGGAATCGTATCCCTCAGCAGCCCCCCCCGTCCTGCCCTGCTCCCTCCCCACCTCTGCTGGGCCAGGCCCTCCTGCCTTTTGGGCCGGGCCTCCCTCGCCTTCTCCGCCCGCAGGTCCTCTCCTCCTGCTCTTTTGAACCACAAGGTGCCCTTGACTTTGGCCCAGTCACAAGGAGACCCTGAGTTCTAGTCCTGCCCTAGGCACAAAAGGTGGGTGACTTTGGGCACTCCCTCTCTCTCTCTCTCCCTCGGCCCAGCCCACCTCACAAGGTTGTCGTTGTGGGGAAAATAGGTGGAGGAGGGAATATTAGGTATGTTCATTGCTTTTAATTCGTTACACCGACAGTAAAGGTGGAATATAAATAAATCAGGGTCCACCGGTGGTGGCTTGAGGAGCTGGTTCTCCAGCCTCGGAACAACGTCTAAAACAGGGGTAGTCAACCTTGGCTCTTTTATGACTCGTGGACTTCAACTCCCAGAATTCCTGAGCCAGCTGTGCTGAGGGGAAAGGGAGAATTTCCAAGCTGAGCCATGCTGGCTCAGGAATTCTGGGAGTTGAAGTCCACGAGTCATAAAAGAGCCAAGGTTGACTACCCCTGGTCTAAAAGGACACTTCAGCTGCCGGCTCCTTCCTTCCCATCCGATCAAAGCAGAGGCTCCCCCCCCCCCCGTTTCAGAGGCTCAGCTAGGGGGAAAAAATGGAGAGAAACACCCACGTCTCCGTGAAGCAGCTCAGGTGAAAAAATGACTTGCCGTGTGATTTAATTGCCAGGTAATCTACAAGATCATAGACCTCGGATACGCCAAGGATCTGGATCAAGGAAGC
Organism: Protobothrops mucrosquamatus; assembly: GCF_001527695.2. NCBI lineage: Eukaryota > Metazoa > Chordata > Lepidosauria > Squamata > Viperidae > Protobothrops > Protobothrops mucrosquamatus. The sequence continues at coordinate 415,626 of NW_015387348.1, read as the reverse complement.
TTATGCACGTCTTTCGTGGGGACCTTGCAGTACCTGGTGAGATTTGAGCACAGATTGCCCTGTGTTCCGTTCTTCACTCTCTCTCTCTGGGGGAGAGGAGGGGACCTCTGTGTCGTTGATGCTTCTCCCCATTTCTGCTGTTTTGTTTTAGGCCCCTGAACTCTTTGACAACAGCCCTTACTCCATGACTGTGGACTTCTGGAGCTTTGGGACGCTGATCTTCGAGTGCATTACGGGCTTCAGGCCCTTCCTGCACAACCAGCAGCCTTTCATCTGGTGCGTTTCTCTCGCTCAGCTGGGGCAGGGGGGGGCAGTGCGGACACGGCCGGCGCGTTTCGCGTTTGCCAAAGAGCCGCTGGCTTCCTTTCTCTGCATACCCAGGGACACCCAGGCAGCCTCAGGAGAGGCATCAGGGAAGGAGATTCCGTTCCCTGACAAAACGTTCTTTCTCCACCAGCTGTGGATCCAGGAAGAGCTTTTTTAGGGGAATCCCAAGCTGAGCATGGCTCTTTTGGGGAGGGGGAACCATCCATAAGCATTTTGAAGGGTCCCAAGGGGTCTTCTGGAGGTCACCCATCCTGCTAGAGGCATCGTAGGCTCTGAGATACCAACTATTTTTCCTTATTTGTGTGTGTGTGTGTGTGTATGTGTATGTATGTATATGTATATATGTTAAATTTGGATTGCCAACAAAGAGTTAAAGGGAAACTAGTATAGCTATTTCGAAATGATTTGTTGCAGTAGCGACTGCTGCCTGGGATAGCTCCTAGATTGGGGCTGATAAAGGCAAAAGCTTCCTTCCCATATTTGGGTAGACGGGGTGTTTTAAAAAAAAGAAAAAACACTTAATATATATACGTGTGTGTGTGTGCGTATATATATATATGTATATATATGTATACCACACATACATAGACACACACACATAGAGAGGGGGGGAGAGAATGAGAGAGAGAATATATGTGGGCTCAGCTGATTAATTTATTACTTTCTAGTCCTTGATCTCCCACCTTCCTTGCTCTTTTCCCGCAGGCATGAAAAAATCAAGAGGAAAGACCCCAAATGCATTTTTGCATGGGAAGAGATGACTGGGGAAGTTAGATTTAGTGCTTATTTACCAACTCCAAACAGCTTGTGCAGGTAACATTCATTCTCTCTTTTCTCCTTAATTAATAGAATTCCTTCCTGCATTAAATCCTTCCTACCTTCCTCCCTCCCTCCCTCCCTCCCTCCCTCCCTCCCTTCCTTCCTCCCTTCCTCATGGAAGAACCAAGTCCTTTGAATCTCCAACAGGGTCGGGGGCTATTCCACTTTCGGGGGGGATGCCTCATTCCAGAAGGCAGAGCTACAGAGGGGGTCCCCGTAGATGCCCTTGTTTAATCAAAGCCAGCGCTGGGGCACACCAGTCCTGGCGGATCAAAAGCTCCCAAGGCAGATGCTGTGAGGGACTGGTGGTCCTTCAAGTAGCCAGGCCCCGTGGTGAGGCAGGATGGTGATGGTAGCCCATCCGATGGGCTTACGCTCTTATTCTGTTTTATGGCTTAGTACGATTGTAGAAACCGTGGAGCGCTGGCTTCAGCTGATGCTGACTTGGGATCCACAGCAAAGAGGAGGCGGGATAGATCCCAACACAAACGGCTACAGATGTTTTCAAGTAATGGAACAATTGCTAAGTCTGAAGGTAAGGGGCCACACATTACAAACTTCAGTCAAAAAGATTGATTACGATTACAATCGTTTTATAAGCTTTCATTTGCTTCTTTTATTGAATCTCAAAATATTCAGAGCTGGTAACATCAAAATTCCTTTCCCAAAGGAAGGAAATTAATTAAAACCCAGTACATTTTTATTTTTGAAATAACACTAACGTGATTAGAAATTTGGGCAAGAAACTAGTTGTTACAAACCCCCCCCCCCATTGCTTCGATCATACTGTAGCTTTTTATTTTATTTTATTTTGAGCACCTTAAACCTGTCTCCTAAATTCACGGGGGCTGGTAAAAAAAAATCTTCAAAAATAAAACGCTTTCAGATATTGAGTACTTTGCTGTTTCTTTGTGGCGTTTTGTTTTCAGATCGTCCACATCCTAAACATGACGTCTGCCAAGATCCTTAGTTACTCTCTGCAGCCAGAAGAAAGCCTTCACTCCCTGCAAGTTCGAATTGAATCTGACACTGGAATAAGCTCAGGAAACCAGGAGCTTCTCCTTGAAATGGGGAGCTGCTTGGACCCCCGGAAATCGGCCTCTCAGTGTGTCATCGATGGCGTAGTAAGATTTCTTCTCGAGTCCTGATAAAGGGGGTCTCTTACGGGCACATCCTTGATAGGACCGTTCATGGCAGCCAGGCAGGACCTGAGGATTTATGTCACACCAGTTTCCTTAACAGTCCAATTTGTGGAAATGGTTTGCTACCACTTATTTTATTCCCTGTGAGGCTTTTCATAACTAGCTCTGGTAAAATGCATCGTTTTCTTCAGTTAAATTCCATTTTTGCAAGGCTACGAAAGGCTGCAAAGTTCTAACAGAATAAGTTAGTGGTTTGCAAGATGGGGGCATCTTAGCACCTCCAAGTGCTCGTTAATCCTTTAAATAAATCGCCTAGATCAGAAGTAGCTTCTTCCAGCTCCTTTTTTAAGACTTGTAAAATAAATTAAATCGTTACAGAATTTTTCACTCCGTGAGTGTGTATATATCATATATATGTATGACTTTATATTCATCTATTCTTGCATGTTATTACTGCTTATCTGGATTATTGGTACTTTCTCAAGGTTTTCAAGGAAATGTTTTGATTTGATAATTTCTCTTTTTCCGCCAGAAAGGCTGGGATAGCTACATGGTATATTTATTTGATAAAAGCAAAACTACATATGAAGGCCCTTTCGCTTCTAGGACGCTTTCTGATTCTGTAAATTATATTGGTAAGTTTGTCTCAGTTTGTTTAGTAATAATTACTATTCTAAGATTCAGCAGCAACATATTTAGGAAAAATATTCTGCAATCATCTTTGAGATTAAAATATCAAAGTATAAAAAACACGCACTAAATCAGTCAGAAGAATGTACAAGCTTCTGCTCCTGACCCATTCATCGTTTTCTTTGAATTTGTAAAGACTTGTGTGCAAATTATAAATATTGAATTCAAAGTTGCAAAAATACATCATGTTCAACTCAGTAATAAGCAGGGATTGTGTCAGCTTTGGTTGCATCACAAATATTTTTAAATTCAGTGTCTCCCTTCCCTTCTTCTAACTTCCAGTTCTTAGTATACTAATAAGGATAACAAGGCCATTATCTTCTCTTAGTCAAGGACAGCAAAATTCAGCTGCCCATTTTCCAGCTTCGGAAGATCTGGGCTGAAGCCGTGCACTACGTCATTGGCCTGAAGGAAGACTACAGCCGCCTCTTCCAGGGCCAGAGAGCTGCCATGTAAGTCCCAGGTGCCCCTGAGGAAGCCCAGCGGTCGGGAGGGGCTCGGACGAATCCGATCAGCAGCCCTTCTGCTCTTTCCTGTGGCCCCCCAGTGGTAGGAAGGGCTATCCATTGGGGAGTCCCAAATAGCCATAGCTCTTAGGCTTATATACCGCTTCACAGTGCTCTACAGAGTCAGCCTGTTGCCCCCAACAATCTGGGTCCTCATTTTACCGACCTCGGAAGGACGGAAGGCTGAGTTAATGTTGAGCCGGTCAGGATCGAACTCCTGGCTGTGGGCAGAGTCAGCCAGCAATGCTGCACTCTAACCCCTGTGCCGCCAGGGCTCTCTATCCATGTATGTTTATATGTAGTTATGACAGAGATTAACGCAAACTTCTCTTTGACCTAATTTCCAGGTTGAGTCTTCTGAGGTACAACACCAATTTAACCAACAGGAAAAACAACATGATCTCAGCATCGCAACAATTGAAAGCCAAACTGAATTTCTTCCAGCAAAGTATCCACCTGGACCTGGAGCGATACAGTGACCAAATGACCTATGGAATCTGTAAGCCTTTGGGCCAGTGATGACCCCAACACGCTGGTTAACTTTTGGGGGTGCCACCTGCTCAACATCATTCCTCCCTCCCTCCCTCCCTCCCTCTCTCTCTCTCTCTCTCACACACACACACACACACACACAGAGCTTCTCTGGTGCTGGCCATCCACATTATCGGGATCAAACAGGATCTTATAGCTGAAACTGTTTGTCAGCCGGTTCATCTTCTTAACCATCTACATCCTATAACCTTCCTAAATCCAGAAATGCAGATCCTTGTTTCCTACCTCTTTCTTGTGTGAAATGTACAAAATATGTTAAAATAGCTAAAATCTAATCAAAGGGATGAAGGGATCCAGGCTGAATAACGGCATATCAGTGGAGATAAGTTGTTGATGGTGGACCCTTTATTGGCCATTTGCAAAATTCATCAGTATTGCTACTTCTGTTGTGAAGCATTGTTTGTTTCACAACAAGCGTTGCTCATTTTCAGAGAAAATGGTGTCTTTAAATTAACTCCAGTGTATTTCTTTAAGCCTCAGAGAAAATGCTAAAGGCTTGGAAAGACATGGAAGAAAAAGCTTCGTTGTGCGAAAAGGTATGGGTCAAAAGCAGAATGTATTCTTTTAAACCTACTGCTTTTGTAGTTCTTGTCCCCGTGACCCTTATTAAAATGAGTTTTTATTTTTGAGATAGTACCTTATTATCCACGTACAGATTTAATCAAAATTAAATAATTAAAAATGAAGATAGGAAAGTGATCAAAACCTTTCCGTTATCCAAAGAAGAAGGCATTGCTTTAAATCCAAATTTATTGTTACTGTTATGTATTTTTTAATTCTGAGACAGCAGCTCACGAATAGGGAAAGAACAGGAAGCTAATAAAAATTAAGCACCCCTTTCTCGTTCTGCGTTTCATTATCACTCATCTGGCACTATCCTCAAATAAAGCTGCCCTTTAGAGTGTGCTCAGCCACGGGGAAAATTCTCCCACCATCGTCTCTCTGATCAAAATGGCGTTTAGAAGCAGGCTGCCCCGAATTCAGAAATAACCTTCAGTCCGTGAAGAAGACCTTCTGTTTTTCCAAGGTCTCTTAAATTGAGAACATTCAGATCTTTTCCATTTTTACTGTTTATTATTCAAAATATAGGCTATCTAGCCCTAGGCCAGGGGTAGACAACCTTGGTTCTTTTATGACTGGTGGACTTCAACTCCCAGAATTCCTGAGCCAGCCATGCTGAGGGGAAAGGGAGAGGTTTCCAAGCTGAGCCATGCTGGCTCAGGAATTCTGGGAGTTGAAGTCCACCAGTCATGAAGGGGTCATAATTGCCCCATGCTGGCTCAGGAATTCTGGGAGTTGAAGTCCACCAGTCACGAAGGGGGCCATAGTTCCCCCATGCTGGCTCAGGAATTCTGGGAGTTGAAGTCCACAAATCATAAAGGGGCCATAGTTCCCTCATGCTGGCTCAGGAATTCTGGGAGTTGAAGTCCACGAGTCATGAAGGGGCCACAGTTCCCCCATGCTGGCTCAGGAATTCTGGGAGTCCACGAGTCATCAAAGAGCCAGGGTTGCCTACCCTTGCCCTAGGCGCTACTTGGTGTGGATATTTCTCTACCTTAGCAATGGTTAAGACCTGTGGATTTCAACTCCCAGAATTCCCCAGCCAGGAATCCTGGGAGTTGAAGTCCATTCATCTTAAAGTTGCCAAGGTTGAGGAAGGCCGCTGCAGGGCATCTCCAGCCAGGGACCAGCCAGCCTCCATGGGAAACTCCGGCGAAGGAGGCGCCACGTGGCAAATCCTTTTGTGCTGCCCGACGGGAAGAGGCATCCAGTTGTGTGATTATATTCAGTGTGAAAAAAAGATCCCAACGTTGCCTTCAGTCTATCAGAGAGAGGGACTTTTTTTTCTCCTGTGCAGGTGGCAGATATCGGCTCCCTGGATGAACAGATCATGGCGCTGCACACCGAAATTGTGGAGCTGCAGAGAAGCCTCCATGTGCGACGTCAGAACGACGTCATGGAAAATCTGTAAGAAAACAAACTTTCCTCATTACGCAGCTGACTTAGCAGCAGGAGGCTTTTATTATTGCTCTACGAAGCATCGTTAATGGCACCCTAGCTAATAAGCCTTGCCTCTGCCCAAAAACGTTATAAATAAATGGAGCTGGAGACCTAAAATTTCTATCCCTTGATTTGGCCAGGGTCACCCACAGATACTGCCCCCATAATCCCCTGCCTCTCATGCGGATGCACTCCCGTGTCGCCAGTCTCCTCTGCTTGATTCCACAAAATAGGTCATCAGTCACGAGTTACAACCGTGATGGGCAGGCTCCATTAGAATCGTAACTCAAGGACTACCTATGTATATTTTTTAAAAAGCATACAGTATTTATATTTTTAACACAATTCTTGAATTAGAAGTGGAACTCTGTGCCCACATATTCCTTTTTCAGTGAGTTGCAACGTTAAAATCCACCATGGTACTAAGTGGCCCACCAAGTTGGTCTGAGTGGAAAGTTTGGCTGAGTTGAGTGTGCTAAACATTTACAAACAAAACATCATTCAGCCTTAAGAGCATCAATTATGGTTTTGCTGCTGCTTCTCCTGTTGCACAAGTGTTCCTGAACAGAACGATAAAGAGCTTAAAGATCTTCCCCTTAAGATCTACCAGATTAAATATCCCGCCATTTTATTGAGGGTAAACACTTTGACGCTCCCACTCTTACTAACAGAAGTTAATCGTTTGTTGTGTTGGCCTTTATGAATGAGCGCTAACCCCAGAGGAGTTTATGTCTCTCTTTCTCTCTCTTTCTCTTTCTCTCCCCACAGGGAGCAGAGAGCCATAGAACTCTACAAGCAACTGAAGTCGAGGCCTCCAGGTAGGGCAAAGTCACAGGGAACCTGTAGCCGGCATGGAAGGGATGAGGGGGTCTTATGTAGAAACGTGGCCAGGGGGCCTGAATGGATGGGCTCAGCAGACTTGGGAGCACAAAAGATTTGGTGCACCTCTTAAAAACAAGATGAAATTGCTGGATCCTCTGCCTCTTTTTTCGCTTTGTGTCTTTCTTTACTGGTTTTCTAGGTTTGTAATGGTCATTTCTAGCTGTTCCTGCTTTGAGGGTGAAAATTTAGAATATAGAGGCTGTTCCTACGATGATGCTACTGACTCCTATCTAGTCAGATACTTCATCATTCTGTTAAATGGAGCTTTAGCAGTCTCTGGAGCACTTTGGGTTGAGGAAATATTGAAAGATAACAATATTGGAAGTCTTGTTCGATGACTACAAAATTTTATAGTCATATTTACCAGGATTTCTGATGTATCTAACAGTTACAAATATGTTATTCTTGTTATTAAGGCTAGTGTATAGTATAGTAATAGTATAGTATAGTATAGTATAGTATAGTATAGTATAGTATAGTATAGTATAGTATAGTATAGTATAGTATAGTATAGAATAGAATAGAATAGTGTATAGTATAGAATAGAATTAGGATAGGATATAGAATAGAATAGAATAGAATAGAGCTGGAAGAGACCTTGGAGGTCTTCTAGTCCAGCCCCCTTCTCACTATACCATCTCAGACAGGTGACTGTCCAGTCTCTTCTTAAAACCCTCCAGTGATGGAGCGCCCACGATTTAAAGCATATGAGTTTTCTAAACAGCATCTTTTGAGGTAAAATCTGGATCGCCCGTGCTTTTTTTACGTGGAGGAAGTTTCCCATTGGGAGAGATCTCTCTTTCAGACCACGTCTACAGCGACAGCACAGAGATGGTGAGGATCATTGTCCAGACGGTTCAGAGTCAAGACTGGGTCCTCAAGGAGCTCTTCAGGCACCTGAGGTAATCGGCCGTAATCACACCTGGGATCCATCACAACTCTCCTTTTCCACTCCTGTTCAGTGCCCAGGTCGCAGGGTGATCATGATCCAATGATGGTCACTTGGACTTTGGTGCCTCTGTCAATCTGCTTCACCTTTTGCCTTTCTTCTTCATTCAAAAGATACTAAAAATGTGACACTCACCCTTTCCAATTGTATTTCTAGTTGATCAAAGCTTGTTCAAAGTTTCAAAATATACTTCCTTAAATTGATCTGCTGTTTCTTGTGAAAGAAACAAACGCCTTCTTGGAAAAGGCTGGCTCTGAAAGCCCAGTGGACAGTCCAGGGGCCAAAATTGGCTCCGGAGAATGCAGAGGAACTGGTAAAAAACATCTAAGTTGGTATATTTTCCATTTGATTGCCAAAAGAGAGAAACATTGCTGGAAATGATAGACTGAATTTATTATAGTGTGCAATTTCATTCAATTCATAGTGTATTAACTGTCTTTGTTACTAATTTTTAGCTTAATTTTAATAATGATTTTAGGTTCTTAATGTGGTTTATTTATTTCTTTATTACTAGTTAATGAATTTTAGAAAGCTATCGCAACTTATTTTAATTCCTGATTTACTTAGCTGAATTATTTATCTTTTATTCTTTTTTTTTTATGTGTTCTCTTGTATTTTTTCATACATTTTCTTTAAAATGTTCAATAAAGGGGAAAAAAGCAAACAAGCACAGAGACACAGGGCCACTGAAGCCATGAAGCGCCAAAGCACTTTCCCTCCCCCCCCCAAGTGCTTAATGTCTCTTCAAGAGAGCAGAAATAAATGTTACTGTCTCTCTGAGGGAAACCGAGTCAGAGAAAGTGTTTTATTGAAAAGGTGGCTAAGCACCCAGCCAAAACATCTGTGGGAAAACAATGGAAAAAGAAGGGGATTGAAAGGAGATAGCTAGAGAAATTACGGTGTCTGTTCCCTGGCTGTTACGGAGGTCGCATCGTCCCTAGAAATATTCCTGAATTTGTCCTTGATTTGTACCACCGCTGAGGGAAAGGATCGTTGCCTGTCTTCTCACGCTCTCTTTTCTTTTTGAACCACAGCAAATTGCTGGGCTGCAAACAGAAAATCATCGACTTGCTTCCCAAGATCGATGTGGCTCTGAACAGCATCAAGGAGGCCGACAACTCAGTCATGCAGATGCAGGGGAAACGGCAGAGGGAGATCTGGCATTTGCTGAAAATCGCTTGCGTAAGGATTTGGATTCCCGCCGGGGAATCAACCAGGCCGTGTTGATGAATATTTCATACAGCCTGTCGACGTTACATTGTAAACCAGCGTTGCAATTTGTGTATCGGTTTGCCGACATCGCTGACATATAGGCAGAATTTGGTACAAATACTACTTGTGCCTGATGGTTAAGCGGAGAGACAATCTCACAAGTGTGTCTGTTTCCAAAGCCTGTCAGAAATATTTGGCTAACTTCCTCCCTAGAATTCAGAGGTTCATTGTGCACCATCCAGAAAAGCCGAGTACAGATTTGGGCAGCGCAGGACATATGAGGGCCACTTTTAAGACCCCATTTTATATCCCTAAATTAGGCAGGGCCAAGATGTTTCGGCACAAAAGCTCACATCTGAAAATTTGGGTGCCGCTGATTCTGATGACATTCAGATGTCACCAGCCACACCCTTGTTGTTGGTCACTCTGCACCATCTGCTAAATATCAACCATGAGTGGGTTTGCGCGGTCCTGACCACCTCATTTCCCACAGCTGTTTTAAGGCCGTAAGACCCCGCAGTCTTTATTCCTAGTCAGTCCATTCAACCTTCGAATGCCAACATTGCAACCTTACACAATTCTTCATTCTTGAGTGGCCAGAAGAGGGAAATGGGGCACCACTGACGCCCCCGATGGGGAAAAAAGTTCCTCAGCGCTCGGGATGCTGCTCTCCAGGGTGCAATGAATGCCAAACGATGCCAGAGCTCGGTCACCTGGACCCGTGTTTTTCTGCTGGCACCGCAAACCGTGTTCCTCCTGACCCCCATTTACAGCATCCCCCAATCAGGGTCATTGAGAATAAACGCAGCAGCCTTGCAGGATGCGAATCCTCCGCTAAAGGCAGCAGGCATTTCTGTCCTAAACGCCGCCTCTTTCTCCTTTTCCTTGCAGACTCAAACTTCTGCTCGATCGGCCAGCTCCAGCGTGGAGGGTCCCGTCCCGTCCTCGGTGCCTGCCTGGCTCTCCCAAGCTGCTACGGCAACCATGCTGCAGCCTTTGTCTTTTGCGGAAGCCTCTAGAAACACGTAAGAGGAGGGGAAGGCGGCCCATCCTTCCTGCTTGAAGCCCCCGGCCTCAGGGCGGGCCATTGGCACCCCTGCCAGGGAATGCCCTACGTTAATTAAACGAACAGCTTAGGGAAGAGGGCAACATACCAGGGTTTAACAGTGTGAAAAAGCCATATGCTCTGAATGCACAGTCAGTAGAATAAAGAGTATCTATATGATGTGAAACTGAAGTTTAAAGGAGAAAAGAATGCTTGAAAATAGGGTCACAACTTTAAAAAACTGTAATTGTGGGCTTAATTAAGGTTGTAAGTCAAGGACTAATTTTAATTCATATCGCAAAATATCTTTTCATCCTCCAAAAAGAAATACCTGGAATTGTGACTGCTTAAGAAAAGGAAGCTCCTGATTTTAATTTGTGTATTTAAATAGTTTCCTTCATCGTTAGCAGTACTTGGGGTAGACGGCAGCCATTTTTGCTCTTTTCCTGGCAGGTTGAATTTTGCACATTTGTTAGAAGAAAATCTAAGCTATCTTGACAGTTTTAGCGCCGTTATACAAGAAGCAAGACACGGCCAAAATAGCAGCATGACGGTGAGTCAAAACTTCCCTTTGACAGGCGTACTTTGATTATGTTTTAGTGGGGGTTTTGTATGGGGTATTTTTAGAGCAGGCCTGTTATTTAATTTGATTTTTTTATTATCGCCTGTTCACCGCCCTGAGTCCAGTAAGGGAGATAGGGCAGTATATAAATTCAATAAATAATAATAATAATAATAATAATAATAATAATAGTACTTGCAATAAATAATTCATTTATTAGGAAGAAAAGACAGCCTGGAAAGTGGGTTATTTATTCACTAATTCAGCAAGAGAAACTCATCTACAAATATCCGAGCAGAAACTTAGCATGGGCATTTTTAGAGGGAAGGGGTTAATAAAGTTGGGGTGATTTTTAGCAGTTTTTTTCCCCCAGTTTCATCCTACTGACTACAAGTGGGGTGGATAATTGATGCATCACTTGATCCTATGTGAAGAATTCTCCGCTAGTTTCCTCAAAGGAATTTTGAGGGACTCGGAAGGAATTTTGGAAACACACCAGCTCCGTGAGATGCACTGAGTGGGACGATCAGTCCCACCCTGTGAGTAAAAAGGAATATAATACAAGTGAATTTTCCAGGCTCCGGTCCTTTTAATAAGGCCAGCAGTGGGACAGACACAATTAACTTTATTTGGTATTTTAAATGACCTCTTTTGTACTTTGAGAACTGTAGAACAGTTAAGAAAACACAGAAATACGGTAGTTCCTCAGTTACGAGTTTGGATTTTTGCCCATTTTATGTCGATTACTGCATAACAACGCCGAGAGCACTTCGGATTATTGCCCTGTTTTCTTTTGCAGAGCCTCGACTGGAGCTGGCTGGATTAGCGCGTCCGATGTTGCACATCCGCATTTGCAAAAATGGGCCTTTTAACCTAAAATTCCTCTTTCTTTTTAATTAAAGAAGGACCCAGATCGAAGATCTTGCGTCATTATCCAGTTCTGGAGGTTGTGGGAAAGTGGCCTTGCTTCTCCCTCTAAAGCAGGGGTGTCAAACTGCCGGTCCGCGGGCTGGTTGCATCACACGGAGGCCGTGCCTGCCCCAGCTCCGGCAGTGCAAAAAAAAAACGCGATGTATCGCGACACGTCACCTAACGCAGCGAGTTTGACACCCGTGTTCTAAAGCATCCCGGACAGAAGGCCTTCAATCATAGGATCCGTGATGCATTTTAATTAAATACCCCCCAAAAGATCACATTGTAGTATGGAAAATTAAGGAAACGTGCTAAGGCAGAAATAATGACAAATGTAAAATAAATGATCTGTTATATAAATTATCTGTTATATTATCTGTTAATAAAAGAGAATATATGTAGCTCAGGGTTGAATTGTGAAGTCCTTGGTGCTCTCCGAGTTTGGTTGTTTTCTTGCAGATCTTTCATGACCCAACTAGGCAATATCCTCAGTGATGCATTGATGGTGTTACCTAGTTTGGTAACGAAACATCTGCAGGAAAACAACCAAACTCTGAGAGCACCAAGGACTCCATGTGGTTTATTACACACCTTCTGAACCATTCTCTTTTCTATACAGAAATTATTCATAGTATATTTCTAATGAACAACATTGGGAGTATTTTTGTAATATATTAAGCATTTATTTGTTTTTTTGTTTTTACTTTGAAAATATCTGACACATACCTTCCACTTAAAAACAATAGCTTACAAATGTCACAAATAAAATAATCTCAACAAGTAAGAAAAGTCTTTTATGTTTTTGTTAGAAAATTAGAAGGGGTTTCAAACCGTCTGTGAATAAAGGTAGTAGCTTAATAAGCTAAACAATTCTCTTAATATTGAGAGTAATTTTGCAAAACTCTTGCCATCTTGACTTAATAAGGAAGTAAGAATGTCGAGTGTTCATCCCTCCAAATATTACCTGAGGTTCGTGTCAGTCGATGGAGCTAATCCGGAGGGGGTAGTAATTGAGGCATTGGGCTAGAAACCAGGAGACGGTGAGTTCTAGTCCCGCGCCTTGGGTGCAGAGCCAGCACTCTCTCTCCGCCCCAGGCAGGAGGCAATGGCGAACCGCTTCTGAAAAACCTTGCCAAGAAAACCGCAGGGATTTTTTCCAGGCAGTCTCCAAAGACCGTGCGTAAGGGGGGGGGGAGGAAAAAGCTGAGTCATCCACACCGTGAACTACAATGAAAAAGCTTAGGGCATGTTTGCGACGTGACTTCTCAAGTCATACTTCGTGGCCGGGTGGGGGATAGTAGGGGCAACACGCAGTTCCCAGGCCAGAGGGGCTGCTGGAAGGAGCCCCCATCGGGTCAGCCCTGCGAAGTAGGCCAGCCAAGCAGCACACCCAGAAGAACTTTTCTCTGACTTTACTGTGAGATTACAGAATATCTGGCAAGCTCTTTTACAACCCAAGAAAACCAGGCGGTGAATCCGTGTTGTTGGAAGCTCTCCGGGAAGGTTGTGATTGACATTTGTGCCATTATTGTAAATACACACCACTTCCCAAGCACCTGAATTCTGATGACATGACTGCAACGGTCACAAGTGCGAAGGCCGGTTGTAGAGTCGCTGTTCGTAGTGCCCTCTTCGTAACTTTGAACAGCCGTTGAATGAAATGGTCTTTAAGTAGAGCCTCCTGGTTCAAACGGGATAACGTAACCCTTAAGTGTGTCACATAAAGAGACATGAAAAGATAAAACTACAGCATAGATGGAGGGAAGGTTTAATGGTTCCTGTAGGAAGCTTAACTTCATGTAGTTTCTGCACCACTAAAATATTAGATTGGCTTCCCGCAGCCTAACAGATTAATTTCTCTCCTTGGGCTGTATCTGTCTGTGTCGTCGGTGCATCCTTTCATACACCTTCGATATAAGGCGCAGGTCTGCAGCTTCTTTTGAGGGATCAGAATCCAGTTTCTTGAGTAGCTTCTTCACGTGGGTCAAGATATTGCTGATCTTCTCAAGCAAGGAAGGACTCACGAGGTGCTTGGTGGTTCCATATCGCTGAAGAACCCAAAGCATCCTTGAATCCTTCAACTGCAGAAAGCCATTAGGAAAAAGACAACGTGGATTGAGAGAGACTGAAGTATTGGGACCACGAACTGTTATCATTATAACATTATTAACCCATAATGTTAATATCAATGCTTCCTTGGTTCGTATGTTTGCTTATATTATATCCAACAAGTTACGTTCTACATTCAGAAGAATAAATACGTGTGTACCTTCTTTCCATCCTCAAAGCTACCTGCTAACCAACTCGTTTATCTTTTGCAACTAGGTTTTTCACACTGACCAAAAGAAAGATTTCATTTTCAAAAGAACTGGAGTCCGTGACAATCTGTTGCTGCGCCATTTCAAAGGTGAATTTCTAATAGTGAAATACAAAAACCTGCCAACATACATACATACACAAAACCAAGGGTTGGCTATAAAGTGAGGAAAGAAAAGTCAAGTATAATTGTAGTGATTAAAAGAAGCGTGAAGAAGGAGGAAGAAGGAGGAGGAGGAGGAGGAGGAGGAAGAAGGAGGAGGAGGAGGAGGAGGAAGGAGGAGGAGGAGGAGGAGGAGGAGGAGGAAGAAGAAGAAGAAGAAGAGGAGGAGGAGGAGGAGGAGGAGGAGGAGGAGGAGAAGGAGAAGGAGAAGGAGAAGGAGAAGGAGAAGGAGAAGGAGAAGGAGAAGGAGAAGAAGAAGAAGAAGAAGAAGAAGAAGAAGAAGAAGAAGAAGAAGAAGAGCCATCGAATAACAGAACAGAATAGAATTCAATTCTTAAATTCATTTCCAGAATAATTTTCTTTCAAAGCTTACTCTATAAACAATACCCCATAAACGAAAGGAGGCCTTTTTCAATGCCACCTTATGAACGGCAGCCTCGGGAGGCAAGGAAACCTCCAGAAATATTTCCATTTCAAATACGAAGGAAAGATCATTTTTTCTCACAATTTTTCCCTGCCTCCTTCATTGGAGGTGTGACTCCCTTGTCATATTATTTATTCATGTGTTTATTAAACAAATTTAAAACAAATCTATAGAGCCATCCCACTCTCGTATAGGGACCCCGGGCAGCTCACATCATTTAAAAGTCCCACCGTGTGATAAAACCCCATTAAAAGAAGCCCCCCCACCCCGCCCCCCAAGGCAGCAGCCACACAATCAAATCAACCTCTTGATCGGCACTGTTTCCCCTGGGGGTCCCCAGGCCCAGGGAGAAAGTCACGTTTTTAGGGCCCTGTGGAGCCCCAACAGCAACAGGCTGGGGGCCAGCCGTACCTCACGGGGTATGATGATCCTTAAAGAAGGGGCCACCCCCGAGAAGGCCCTTTTTCATGTATTTGTTGGTTGGTTGATTTGTTTATAAAATTTATTGGCTGCCCATCTTACCTCTGGGTAACTCTGGGCAGCTTACAGTTACTGCGTGTATACAGTTCAAACATAAAAAATTGAAATCAGACATTGAAACCTATAGACACAGGGGAGGGGGGGGGAATCTGTTATTACTTGATCAACTCCCTCCATGCGCTGATCCCCCACTGGGCCCCCAAGCCGACTGGCAAAGCCACATCTTTAGGAGGGTTGGGGGCCCAACCTCACATCTGGCGGAGGGGGGGAGGCAAGATGATCCAGAGAGCAGGAGCCACAGCAGGGAAGGCCCTCCTCCCCCAGCCCCCCCCCACCAGCTGGAATAAACGGGCTGGCGGGACCCCCAGTCTGTCTCCTCAGCCGGCACGGGTGGGGAAGGCCAACCCCAGCGGGGGGAGGAGGTCCCTCAAGTAGCCTGGACCCGTGAAGGCCATGGAGGGCTTTGGAGGGGACCCCCGGCCCCTTGAACTGCCCCCCGAAGCAGACTGGCCACTTTTCATGGTCCCACCCGATGGCCGCCCCTGACAGGGTGGAGGGGGTCCTTGCCCTCATAAGAGGGGGGTCTCCCTGCCCCTTACTACGCAGGCAAGCGGACCCACTTTCTAGGTCTCCACCCACAAGCAACGTTTGGTTTTAGCAAATGATAGAAACTGCTCCCCACGGAAGTTGAATCCGCCTGACCTCGCACCAGAAAGTGCCACCCAGACTCACTCTCAGCCGGGCACCAACGTTGAGGCGGAGGCAGTCGTGAGCCTTTGTAAACGTGAGGAAAACCTGATCCTGGGCTTTAATTTTAACCTGGATGTAAACATTGAGCTGCAGGCAGACGGGCTGGAAAGGAGGCGCGTGGACGTGAACCCCGGTGTCCCACCAGTTCCAGAACTTCTGCCGCCGCCCTTTCTCGTCAAAGACGGAGCCCCTGCAAAGGTCCAGGTTCAGCCTAGGGCGGAAAAGGCAAAATTAAAACGTGGCTGAAGGGTGTGTGTGTGTGTGTGTGTGTGTGTGTGTGTGTGTGTTTCGGACTTCCAGTGGGGGGAGGATGCAGGCAGCAGCACACGCCCGTCTCCCTAGTATTTATCACCATCCTACACCTTCCATAAAAAGCTTCGTAAACACTTTAAATGGTTGCAGGAAATGCCCCATCATCGTCTTGCTGAAAACATTAAGGTCTGCGTGAAGCTCTCATGTTAAGAAACGTCCACAGGGGACTAAAAATCAGCAGTTTGGCTCTCAAAGCTTTGCGCCTTTCTACACCCAATATGTGCAAAGAGAGTCCTAAACCCCCACGTTCTCCGTGCTGACAGTCCAAACAATCTGAATTCTAATTTAAGATTTATAGAGGCAGTTTCAGCTTGTGCCCCCTCGTGTAGCGACCCTTTAAAGTTGCAACTGCACTGAGCAAAGCGACTTACAGCCAGTCCTCGTTCTTACGGCGGCTGCAGCATCTCCGTGATCAACATTCGGGCGCTTGGCAACTGGCAGGTCTCTAGGACGGCTGCGGCGGCATCACTGTCGTCCTGGGATGAGTGACGGCCACCGACCCCCCTCCCAGCCGGCTCCCAACCCGGGAAGGAAACGGGAGAAGCCGGATTCGCTTAATGACTGCACAACTCACTTCACGGCTGCTGCGATTTCCTCAACAACCAGGGCAAGGAAGGTTGTAAAGTTGGGTGACTCGCTTAACGTCTGCCTGGCTTAGCCAGGGCTAGCAAGTCCGGTCCCATAAGTTGAGAACCACCTGCCTGTCCGTTCTGGGAGGTTTCTGTTCCCCTTTGGGCACTTAGTTTATATCTGGCCCTTCGAGAAGCCCTGGGGATGTGGGAGGATGGGAGCCTGGCCGGGGCCAAGCCTGCAGGCCCCCCCCAGGGAGCCCCTCTACGCTGCTGGAAGCTCTCCCCCCCCTCGGAGGGAGGGAGGGAGGGAGGGAGGGAGGGAAGGAAGGAAGGAAGGAAGGAAGAGAGGAGGGAGGCTAATGGAGAGCTTTCCCTTTGGCTGGTCGTGTCCTGCGTAGCCCTGATTCGTGAAGAAGGCCAGAATTTCGCTGCCCTGCGTGTCACGAAGGACGCTGTAGGTGAACTGGGTCTCGCTCTCGTAAGTCATGAGGATGGCCAGGCGGCCGGACGGGTAACTGAGTAGGAGCTAAGGAAGGATATTGGTCATCCGGGGTGCCGGATATATGCATGGCTTAATAATATATATATATATATATTTATCTTAGTAACGTGGTCTTCTTTTTATTGTTGTAATTTTTATTCCACTTACATTTATTTTTATTGACAAAACTATCCTTGGCTGGTTATGCTAAAGCAGGGATAGTCAACCTTGGCTCTTTTATGACTCGTGGACTTCAACTCCCAGAATTCCTGAGCCAGCTTAGCTGGCTCAGGAATTCTGGGAGTTGAAGTCCACGAGTCATAAAAGAGCCAAGGTTGACTACCCCTGTGCTAAAGCGTCCAGCTTAGTGGAAGAGCTCAGAAGCAAACATTATAATTTGGGGCAAGTGTTAGAGAGGCAGCTCAGAAAGGGGTCGCCCTGCCCCTCCCTCCCCCAGGCCCTGGGCTGACCGTAGAGATAAATGAGGAATTGCCCCCCCAACCCGGCAAGGCTTGCGCCAGGCGTCCCGGTTGCCTTTACACACGTCCCTCAGATCCCACACGGCGCTTACGTCCCCCGGAGAGAGGGATTTTCAGCTAGGACCCCTCTCCTTCCTCTAAATCAGGGGGGTCCAACCTTGCCGACTTCGAGGCTTGTGAAGTTCAATTCCCAGAATTCCTTGGCTGGGGATTGCCGGGAGCTGAACTCCACAAGCCTTAAAGCCGCCGAGGTTGGACGCCCCGGCTCTAAACTTTGTTCATTGGCAGATATTAGACTTGGCCCGTTCCGTCCGGGAGGAGGAGGAAGAAGATCTTTCCATCCTGGTAGTATCTTCTCACAGGCTGGAAGGGATGGCAGAGCTGAGGAAGAAAGCAGAGGAAACAGGGGAGGCCAGAGCCCTCCTGAGACAAGGGCCCTCGCCTCCGATCACATGCCCCCCCCCCCGCTGCCTGTATGCTGCACAGCCACCGAAATGAAAGGGGGGGTTAAGGGACTCTCTCACTCTCACGGCAGCATATGGACTGGCCTCTTTGGCTTCCAATTTGTTTGGTCTTAGACACGACAGTTCTCAAATCTGGGAGCTGCAAGAGCAGCTGGTGAGCTGGGCATCCGTAGAAGTTGAATGAATAAATTATGCCAGAAAGTTAAACTTTAAGAAAGGGCTATTTAGGCTGAAAGTAAGGGAGCTGTTTAAGAAAGACGCAGAAAGAGACAGAGGCTCTGTGGAATTAATCCTACTACCCAATAACTAGTGAGAATAAGCCATCTGAGGACCAGACATTAACGCCTGGATGCAAAAACCTGGATAGCCACTAGATGGCAGCAGAGTTATTTTTCTAGGGGGTCTTCTGAGTTTTTGAAGCCCAGAGCTGGAAACGGTCGACTGGGAGGCAGGTCGTCTTTCCTTTCTCTCGCCCGGCTGCCACGGAAAAGAGGAATCACAGGGAACCCTCGACTCACGACCACGACGGAGCCCAACATTCCCGTTGCTAAGCAAGACATTTGTTAAGTGTATTTTGCCCCATTTTATGACCTTGCTTGCCACAGTTGTTGAGTGAATCACTGCACTGGTTAACTTAGTCACACGGCTGTTAAGTGAATCCGGCCTCCCCCTTTTGCTTGTCGGAAGGTCGCAAAAGGGGATCCCGTGACCCCCCCGGGACACTGCGACCGTCATAAATACGAGTCATATCACGTGACCCTGGGGATGCTGCAGTGTGAAAAATGGTTGTAAGTCGCTTTTCCCATTGTGGTCGTTAATTTTGAATGGACACTAAATGAACTGTTGTAAGTCGAGGACTCCCTGTAGCCGCCCCAGAAGCCCACAAGGACTTTTGTTTCTCTGCAAAGGCCTTTCGGGAGACGGAGCCCCACCTGAAGGCCGGCCGAGCGGGGTCAGCCGCCCACCTGGGTCAGGGAGAGGTGGGTTTGGTCTATCCTCGGCCCCGGGACCCCCCGAGTGACCCCCCTGAGTCTCTGCCTCTGTCTCCAGGGTCCCTGTGGTGGGTCAAAAATGGAGGAGGGAGCTCTCCCGGGGCTGCTGGGGGCTCCTGGGTGGGAGAGGGGGCTGCATAAACCCCCAGGCGGCCGTGAGGGGGGGTGTGAGGTCGGTGTGCAGAGCACAGCCCTCCGATTCCCCCCCTTTGGGCCAGAGAGGGGGGGCCCAGCGTGCTCCGTCCACCTCTCGAGCGGGCCTTCGGGCTCCCAAACGGGGACCCCGCCAGGGAGGAGATCCGCCCACCTTTAGCTGCTCAGCTTTGAATCCCAGGTCCATCTCCAGCAGCTCTTTGGGCTCCGGATACCGTTTCTCTAGGCTCTCGGTTTCTGGCCGGGGCGGGTGGTCCGACAACTTGAAATGAATTTTGATGCCTGAAATAGGTTGAAGAGCAGATTGAATAGTCCAGAGCTTCAAGAAGGTCAGGATTTCACAGGATTTGTCTCTTTTATCACGGGGGGGGGGGGGGGGAAAGGGAGGAAAGATGCTTTCCCATTTTTGCACGGGAACTTCTGGAGAGGCGGAGGCCTTATCTGGAGAAATGAAATGAGGACAAGACAGGCTCCGGAGGGTTAGAGGGTACTCACATGGGCCATATTTTATATATTGCATAAATATCTCTCTGTATCGCTCGACGCCTCGTTCTTGTAACCTAGGAGAAAAATATTTGAAAATGAGCCGTCAGTAGGCGGACTAAGATGTTTATGCCATACAAGCAGCTGAAGAAAATGGGCATGAGGGCAGCTAAGCAAAGAAACCAATCAAATATATTGATTAAAGCATGTCAGAGAAAGCACCTGGCTCTTGGCTTTTCTACTGAGCCAAAGAACACAGATGGGCAATTTTCCTTCGACCTCTTTGCGGCCCTTCCCTGTCTTACTTTATTGGAAAGGGGTTTCCAAAGTAGGAATATGCTATTGGAAAGTAGGAATATGCTAGTTTGCAAACTTAAAGCTCCCACAACTGGGCCGCAATCCATCATGACGTCTATTGAAATTCCACAAATTTGCAGCCTTGATTTGATAACATCACTGGAGGCTTTTAAGAAGAGACTGGACAGCCATTTGATCAGAATAGTATATAGGGTCTTCTGCTTGAGCAGAGGATTGGACTAGATACAGGGCTTTTCAACCAGTGGTACGGGTACCACCTGTCGTACATTGGCACCTGGCAGGTGGTACGCGACCATCCTAGAAAAGTGGTAGCAGGGGAGGGGAATGAGAGCGCTGCCGGGCGGGCAGGCAGGTGTCTTGCTCGGCTGTGCCTTGGGGGGCCCTTTTTTCAGTGCCATTGTAACTTCCAACAGTCACTAAGTGAACTGTTGTAAGTTGAGGACTACCTGTACTTTATCACTTTTTTCCTTTTTGGGGGGGTGTCATCCAGTTTTTGACACCTTGCTAGGCGACTGGTGGTACTCAGATATTGCCATATCCTAAAAGTGGTACAATGGGTGAAAAGGTTGAAAAGCCCTGGACTAGAAGACTTCCAAGGTCCCTTTCCAATTCTGTTATTCTGTTATCTGGAAACATGTCGGGTTTATTTAAATAAACCATTCCCCAGTACGCTGCTTCTTACATAGACTATTCTTACCTTGCCACACCCAGGGCTTTATTTTGGAATTGTGTCCACCTGGCAAAAGCCCACTAAGATAGGAAAAAGAATATCCTGCAGGGGAGGGCGGACATTAAGCATTCGGTGTGGACTGCAAAACTCTAGATGACCACTAGATGGCAGCGAGGAGCTAGAGTTTCGGATAGGAGCGGGAGCTGTTCAACTAGAAGGCGGCTTACTCTTCCATCAGCATCCTTCTAGTCTTGCTGTCCAGTGACCCCCGGTGATGAGGACGGATGTCGATCTCACTGCCTCGCCTCTCCATGAGCTCCTGGATCACACACTGGAAGACCTCTTTGTACGTCCTGCAACACAGAAACTGCAAAGGAGCCCCGGGTTCAGAGGAGGGACGGCCGCCCCCACCCCCCGGCCCTCCTGGGGTCTGGCCTCGGCCTTTTCAGCATTTCACCATCGCCAGGAGAGGAAAGGCTGGTTTTGTGTCCCAACGTGGCTCTGGTTTCATTAGGGTTTTTTTTTTTGCAGCCGTCATTACGCGGATCAATAAATTGCTAAGGGGTGTGGCTTTACCGAAACCTGGAAATAAATGCCAATTTTCAACAAAGCCCACCGTACAAGTGACTGCAGGAGGCTGCAAATGGTAGGAGTGCAGGCCGGTTGCTGAGTGGCCGAAGGGGTGACCGTCAGGACTGCATGGTAAGTCACACACACACACACACCGTAGCTCCTTCAGGACTTAGAACGGCCACTGGGCTACCCGTTGTAAGTCAAGGGCTGCCTGCATCGCTGCACCTCTGCCTTTAGGGATCAGCAGGGATACAGGTTGTGAGAGCCAATGTGCACAATTTTGTCTCCTCCAAAACTAACGGTCCTACGGAGATGCTTTATGGCCCAGGGGTAGGCAACCTCAGCTCTTTTATGACTCATGGACTTCAACTCCCAGAATTCCTGAGCCAGCATGGGGAAACTATGGCCCCCTCATGACTCGTGGACTTCAACTCCCAGAATTCCTGAGCCAGCGTGGGGAAACTTTGGCCCCTTCGTGACTCAAGAACTTCAATTCCCAGAATTCCTGAGCCAGCGTGGGGGAACTATGCCTCCTTCATGCCTGGTGGACTTCAACTCCCAGAATTCCTGAGCCAGCGTGAGGGAACTATGGCCCCCTCATGACTCATGGACTTCAACTCCCAGAATTCCTGAGCCAGCATGGTTCAGCTTGGAAACCTCTCCCTTTCCCCTCAGCATGGCTGGCTCAGGAATTCTGGGAGTTGAAGTCCACCAGTCATAAAAGAGCCAAGGTGGCCTACCACTGCAAGTTTATGCCGTTAACAATGGATAATTTGACAGTTTTATACAGTATAAGGTTTCGTCCAAGGTTTTACCGGGAAAAACCCGGTTCTTTGCGCAATTAGTTCATCAGGAAACCATAATCGCCACTCAGACAGATATTCAGAAAGATAGACCTACATGATCCATTTTCTCTGGTTTCTCCTCCAGTTCCTCTGGGGAGGGCAAAGGCTTCAGGAGGGAGGTGCAAAACTCGCAGCGACCGATCAGGCACATGTCGGTGACCGAATGTTCCTCAAAGAAACAAGGCATTAATCAAGGTTTAATCCACAGTGCAAAAAGTTTGGTAGGTAAACCTGATTATACACAGGCCACCCAGTATAGCACACCGCTTCTACATTCGTGAAAATCATAGTTTTCATTTAGCGAGAACCTCACATTCACAACTGGGTAGAAAATCAGTCGATGTTGTGACTAAGTAGGGTTTCTTTGTAGTTGTGATGGTGTACATAGAGGATTACGGAGGAGACCCTGGGGAAAACATGCAGCAAACCTTAGCAGAACGTGAAGTTAGCCCTGGAAAACAGGAGGCGGTAAGGAAGAAACTGGAGAGGGCCCCACCTTGACTGCCTTTGGTGAAAAGGGAAGGGAAGGGGAGGGCAGCATCCAAGGCTGACGCCAGCCTTTCCGGATAGGCGGGGATGGGCTATCACAAGGCTTGCTCCAATTCTACTTTATCAAAATAGGCTGTAATAACAAGACCTTGTAGTAACTGAAGGCAGGTGGAGAAAGGGGCTGGCGGATCGATGCTTACTGGAAATAACCAAGGGATCTGCCTGAGACCTGGCTGAGAAAGCTCAGGGGCTTCAGACTTCATGGTGGCACCTTCCTCTCCTCTCCGTGGACACGGCTGCCCCCCCGCAAATGCCCAGAGTGGAGAGCAGAGGCTGTGGCCAGAGAGGAGGGGGCGTGCGGGCCCTGTCAAATGGTAGCCAGCAGGAGTGCAGACTTTGCCTACCTCGAACTGAAGAGTGGTAGAATAGCTGCCTGGCCAGGCTCACCCCGGCAGAGCCCAGAAAAGGCCACTTCTGAAGTGGAGCAGGGAAGCCTGGGGGCAGAGTCCCTCCGTGGCAGACGAGGGCAGCCAGAAGGGGGGTCCTGCCTGCCTCAAGCCCCCTCAGTGAGAGCACTAAGCATTGCCTGCCCACCCTCAGCTGGTCCTTGCGGAAGAGCTCAAGCCCTAAGAATCGCTCAGCTGCCTCCACCGACTTCCTGGCCAACTTCTCCACCACCCGCTCTTCTGGGGGATCATGATTATGATGATGATGGTTACTCTGTTGCTTTGCATGTATGCGGAGGGCTTCTGCACCGGAGACAAAGTCCTTGCGTGTCTCAGCACCCTTCACCAAATAAAGCTAATCTACTCTACTCTACTCTACTCTACAATACTCTACAATACTCTACAATACTCTACCCTTCCCTACCCTACTCTATTCTGTTCTATTCTGGAGGTTTTTGAAAAGACATTGAACCACCATTTGACCAGGATGGTATAAGGTCTCCTGCTCAAGCAGGGGGTTGGACTAGACGACCTCCAAGGTCCCTTCCAACTCTGTCATTCTGTGTTCTATTCTATTCTATTCGATTCTATTCTATTCTATTCGATTCATGCGGGATTCTCCCTTCTCTTCTTAAATAATCGATTCCTCACCTGCTCCACTGATTCCTGGGACAGTGTGAGCATTTAATGAGACTCCTTTAAAACTGTTTTTTTAATCTACCAACCATATAAATTCTCTTAAATAAAATTAAATAAAAAAATAAATAATTCCTGGGGCTTGGTCATTTTGCCATTGTTGAATTATTTGGAATCTTGAATGGAAATGTTGGGTTTTCTTAAGCCTCAGATTTATCCCTTTGGATAATTTTGCAGAGGTAAGCCCTCACATCGGCTTTCCATACAAAAAGCTTTGAATTTGCTTGGTGTGTTATGTTATTTTTAGCTGCAAAATGTCCTGAATTTGCAGCAAAAGCTGGATAATCTTGCTTCAGGGGAAGAAATAATAAATCTGAAATCTCACCTCATCTAGGACAAAAGACTTTATCTTCTCCTCCTCAGAAGTGCTTTCTTTGAGGTTGACAAAGCAATGTATGAAAAAGGATTTCATTAGGGAAGAAAAGAGAAAAGAAAACAAAGTCCCCATAGAAGGGAACCCCCCACTCACTAGCACTGATGAGATTACCTAGTCGGGTTATGAAATGTTTGCAAGCAAAACATCCAAGCTCAGACAGCAGCAAAGACTCCAAAGTTTGCCTTTTTTCACAAAAGAACATACCAGGTGAAATGAAATATATAAAAACTATCTGGGAAATATTCTGAATATACTTACTCACATAACCATTTTAAATAGAAAACCAAGCTTCCTAACTGTGAAAAAAAATCCACAAAAATAATGAGAAATATTTACCAATTTAGGATCGGAACACTTGGACCTGGGAAAATATAATTTAAAAAAAATCCAAAAAAACCCCATATAAGCCTCTTGTCGACTTTGAAAATGAGCATGGCTGCAGCCGTTTTCCCTACTCATTTTCGGTGGACACACAGCACGGAGGGAGCAGGGTTTACCAGGTGCTTCGCTACACTAAACAGATTTCGTCCCATGGGAACCAAGGTCATCGGCTGCTCCCGGGACTGCAGGCTGGGCGTTTCGTGAAAAGCTCACCAAGAAATTGTATTGGGGAACGTAGTAGCTTGCATAGCTTTAGGGGTGGGATTTCTTAACTTTGTATTGGGGAATTCTTAGGTGTCTATTCAGACTTGGTTTCCCTTTTGAAGTGTTGATACTTTGCATCAATAAACATGTTCTTTGAGGAACTTGCAAGCCTCGGAGTTCTGCTTTATTTGTCTCTGTGTGTCGGAACCATGACTCCCCCCCTTCTTTGGCTCTATTTGGGTGATCTAATTAATTAGACACAAGTGTCTTTTCACCTCTATCATGTGCACATTCCTACTCCAGCAATTATGAATGTTATTGGCTATACTCTAGTAGTACAACGTTTTGAACCTTGGCCATTTTAAGATGTGTGGACTTCAACTCCCAGAATTCTCCAGCCAACAAAGCAAAGCAAAGCAAAGGAATTCTGGGAGTTGAAGTCCACACCTCAAAATGGCCAAGGTTCGGAAACAGTGCTCTGGTGGTATGTAATGTGCAGCGATTTATAAAGCAGAGAAGGGATGTGACAGACTTTGGTGGCGCTCTAGAAAGCCCGGTGTGGAACCGTTCAGGGTTTCAGAAGACCTTTAAAACAGGCAGTCCTCAACTTACAACGGCTCATTTAGTGATCGTTCCAAGTTACAACGGCACTGAAAAATGGGACTTATGGCCATTTTTCACACGGCTGTTGCGGCCTCCCTGCGGTCATGTGATCAAAATTCGGACGCTTGGCAATTGGTCCAATTTGTGACCGTTGCCGTGTCCCAGAGTCACTTGACTCCCTTTTGCAACCTTCTGACCAGCAAAGTGAACGGGGAAGCCCGATTCACTTAACAACCGTGTTACTAGCTGAACAACTGGAGTGACCCACTTAACAACTCTGTCAAGAAAAGCTGTAAAATGGGGCAAAACTCACTTAATAACTGCCTCACTGATAAACAGATATTTTGGGCTCAGTTCTGATCGTAAGTCAAGGACTAGTAGAACACAGCGTACCTTGAGTCTCCAGCTCAGTCTCACATACTCCTCCTTCTTCCGTGTGATACAATGTTTCTGCTGAATAACAACAACAACAACAACAACAACAAAGCTATCAAAGTCCTGAACAGATACCAGTCACAAATGGGAGCCTTCCGGAGAAGCCATGGAGCTCCAGGTGCACGAAAGGGAGCAGGAGAAGGGACCCCAGGGAAGGATTCTGGCTGAAAGGGGGACCCTCAGGACGGAGGGATCCCTCGCTCGGTCCTTCCTTGAGCAAAAGGCCTCGGGGATCCTTCCGCCTGAGTGCGGCGGCCCTTCCCTTCTCTGCTCTTCCCCTGGCGATGCTTACGGGCGAGCAGGGGAAAAGGAAGAGCCTGCCTCTCCCATCCGGAGAGGGGATTGTCAAGAAAAGAAGCTGATAGCTTTCAAAATGTGGCAGAAGCTACTTAGGAAACTTCATCTTTTGATCATGTGAACTGGCTCCCTTCAGGGTAAGACAGGTGATAGGGGGCCAACGGAGCTATTTTTCCAATTCGCCCTGGATAGTCCAAGTTCAAACAGATGCCGGCAACATTTTCAAACAACGGCCTGTCTGGTTACTCCTAAAGACTTCCTTCCTTCCTTCCTTCCTTCCTTCCTTCCTTCCTTCCTTCCTTCCTTCCTTCCTTCCTTCCTTCCTTCCTTCCTTCTTCCCTCCCTCCCTCCCTCCCTCCCTCCTTCTCTCCCCCTCTGCACAACTGGTTATTTTAATATTAAAATTTATTATATCTGTTAATGTTTCTATATTAGATAGATAGATAGATAGATAGATAGATAGATAGATAGATAGATAGATAGATAGAGGAGAGAGAGAGAGAGAGAGAGAGAGAGAGAGAGAGAGAGAGAGAGAGAGAGAGAGAGAGAGAGAGAGAGAATCTTTATTATTTTTTACTGTGGGCACAATGGCACACATTAAAAATGAAATTTAGTTGCTTGCTCTCAAAGTGTACACATACATAACACACATTTAAACATACTATATACAACATATGTACAGACCTACACCCTTACATATAAGTAACATATAAATATTAATCACTGTCCATCTTGAATACATAACGGAAGGAGGAAGCTTTAGAGTTGACAAGGTTAATACTGTATGGAACAAAACTGTGAGTGAATCTGGATGTTCTACTTCGGATACCGCGGAGCCCCCCCCCTCCCAGAAGGTAATAAGGAAAACAGTTGTGGAGAGGACATGTAGTGTCCCAGACAATCTTGCGGACCCTGCTCAAGCAACGCTTATGTGCCATCTCCTGGATGGAAGGGAGAGAACTGCCAATAATCTTTTTGGCCGTCCTCACCACTCTCTGCACCGCCTTCCTGTCTGAAGCAGGGATGCTCCCAAACCAGACTGTGATGCTGTATGACAGGATGCTCTCGATCGTCCCTCTGTAGAAAGTGGTCAGGACAGGGGAAGGAAGATGCGCTTTTCTCATAAATCCTAATGGGATTGGAATTGATACCGTACCAGCTTCAGGAATATTAAGGAAATACCGCCATATTTTTTTTTGCAACTTACTGCTTTCTGTGGTCTCACTTTTCTCTTTTCTATCTGTACTTCTCGGCTCCTTCTTCTCTATTTCTACACGAGAGATATTATGGCAAGAATCAAACTCAATGATTTATCAAGAGAATTGCATTAATGTTTGTATCTCACCCTACCGGAGGCCATCCGGCCTGTCTTTGAGCACATCGGTTGAAGAGAATCAGCCTCTCCTCTGAGCCATCCATTTCACCCCTGAACTGCTCTTCCTAACTGCAGGAGCCCCCTCCACTCCCTTGTTCCCAGCCCTCCCCTTGGAAGCCCAGACCCTCAGCCCAGCTTCCTCGAGAACCTACCCTGCTCACTAGAGTCTTCGGAGCTGACGGAGTAGCTCCATTCAGTCTGAGTCTCCAAGTCGGCAACTTCTCGTTTTCTGCAGGAGAGAAAAACAAATCCAGGAAGAAATTTCCTATCAGGAGGCATCGCACAGATGCCCTGTTGTTATCAGAGGGACTATTTATTCACTTAACTGTTATAATAATGTATAACCATATTTAATTAATATAGATAAGTGTACACAATTGTTAAATAACAAATACATTCTTACAAATCCATGAATCAACTAAAAATATCACAATCTTCTCTATAAAGGAGCTGATACTACTGTAATTAGCTTGCCTTATACCAGAAGAAACCAGTCTGAAATATCAAATCAATCTGCAGCAATCAAATCCACAAATGTTTTCCCATAAGCAATTATTTTATTTATTAAATTTACATGCTGCCCATCTTGCTATCCAATTATAAATGGGCAGAGCTTCAGTTATACTTTGGGGGTTACCATCTTGACTTTGTTGTCCTTATTCTGCAGACATGCCAGTGAAATATATAACTCGATAACATTATCAAGTATAGGATGGAAGGAGAGGAAAAAATGATGCATATTAGTGTTTATTGTCTATTCCATTTCAGAATTATTATTCATCTGCAAATGTTTTCAAAATGCTTAGACAAATATATTAAATCCATTTCACAAAAATAAATTATTTAAAATATATATAAGTGTACATTCCTGGAAGTAAGGCCACTGAGAACAGCTGAAAATGTATACTGTATTCATTCATTCATTCATTCATTCATTCATTCATTCATTCATTCATTCATTCATTCATTCTATATATTATAAATCTGTCAAATTAGTGTGTATTGATGTATTTATGTTGGTAACAGTGCCAAAATAAGCACCGCCTCTTACTTGGGTAACTGAGTTTCAGGAACTGGAGTCGACAAAGGTCTTGTCTGGAAATCTACACGGAGGAAGAAAAAAGATTGCTTTTCAAATCATAACAAAAGTGGGGAAATTGTTTTCATTAGCTCTATAAGATACAATACAGTATTATCCACTAATTTGTAAATCCTAAAATACATTAAAGTTGTCACATCTGATTTTTTATTAATTTGTTGGTTAGGTAGGATAGGTATATATCAGGGGTCTTCAAACATGGCCCTTTTATGTCTTGTGGACTTCAACTCCCAGAATTCCTCAGCTAGCGTGTCTGGCTGAGGAATTCTGGGAGTTGAAGTCCACAAGTCATCAAAGGGCCAAGTTTGAAGACCCCTGGTATATATGAAGAAAATAAGCCACAGCTACCTTTTCCTAAAGTTTGATCAGCATTTTCTGGGTAATCTTCATGAAGAGCTCCTGATTTTTCTTCACTTGACACCCTCTGCTCCTTGCTCCCCTCTGTCCTGCTCCCACTCTCGCTCAAAAAGCGGTTGCTCTCTTCAATGTAGGTTTCTATTGACCATTGAGCAAGATTCGATTTTGCCACAGGGTTCTCCTCTTGGTGTTTTTTGACATTTTCAACTGTGAGGAGAGAACTGGAGGGCTTGCTGCTGTCTGGCTTGGACGCTGCATCTGGGGATGCCTCTGAAGGCAACTGTTTTTTACTACCCGATTTTGTGGGGTTTGGGGTCTTCGACATATTTGCAGTGCATGAAACGAGACTGTTTTCTGAAAGAAAAAAGCATTGCTATGTTATTTCTTCAATTAAGATAAATGTGCTTTTCTAAGAAAACATACAATATTTGAATCAATATTATTATATTTGTTTAATGCTGTTTTTGAACTGAGACTTGGCCCTGAGCATCAAAGATTCCAGAAGACATTACAAAATACATCGGTCTGATCTTCAGCAAGTTTTATATTCTCTATCCTCCTGGAAGTCCGGGTGAAACTTCTTTGCATCAGAGGCTTCAGAGCTGAAACAGTATGCATATAATTCCATCAAAATCAGCTTTTTCGTGGATTGTACTAATAAAAGAATTCTGTTAGGGGGTACTTGATCTCCTATGTTTGCTGGAGGACCCAACCAAAGTATGAGTTATAAAGCTGAGCTGGTCAGCATATTCTTTATTAGTAACCCTCCCCAAAGGGAAGAAGTGAAGTGAAATAAAGAAAGTTAGGGTTTCAAACTGGACAGTAAAACAACAGAATTGGTAGTAACTATGATGGCAATGAGGAAACATCCAGGGCGTAGAAATATTCCTTGTGTCCCCTCAGAATGAAGCATCTAGGCCTGGCAGAAGATCCTCCAAATTGCCCAACCACTGTCACGTAGTAGAGGACGGGGGCTTCCATAGAGAGGAAGACAGAGAGATAGCAACCACCATTTTATATCTCACAAATGGAGCACAGCTTTTAAAGGTAGGAAAGCATCAAAGGAAAACTCTACGGAACTAGATCACAGTTCTATCAATTTTGTTCTAGCTATGGAGACAGGGTGAAGTAAAGATTGGAAAATCATTCAAATTCAGATTCAAATCTTTGACTGACTGATTGGATTAGACTGGATTCATTTGATTGAATGATTCAGCTATTGGTGATGCGTGGTTTTTACCTGCCACTCTGCCGCCTCTCTGCTGGCACTAAGGCGGGGGGCAGAAAGCTGCCATCAGTATGAATTTTGCAGATGTCCCTGTTCAGAATGGATGGTTCACCATTCATCCAGCATCCTTCTTAAAATGCCCTGCTGGATGCTTTCTGACAGCCCATGAGAAGGTAATGAACCCCTTTTCACCCTGTCTTCCTAGCAACTGGTATCCAGGTCTAATATTCAGAAGATTCCATGCAGCCATTGTGACTAATAGCTCCAGATCAGCTTATCCTCCATGACATGATCTTATCTTTTCACTTGGTCACACCTGACACCATCAGGATTCCATCAATGAATTCCATATTGCAATTAAATATACATATCAATATTGTGCATCATGAAGTCACTGAAGAAGGGTTATGGTGGTGAATTCTACTCTGATAAGATAAAGCGAGAATTTTAGTGGCAATATATTTGGAGGTTTTTGCCTCTAGAAAATTCTGGATGGAGTGGCTTGATGATGCTTTTGGTTTGCTATTAATTAATATTTATCAAATGTAAACATTTTATCAAACATAAATACATTGCATTTCTTAATGGCATTAGTATTTGGATTAATATCAAATGACAATCCCCTTTGCACCATAGAATGCTAAGATGGCTTAGCTGGTGTCTTCAGCTAAGTAAACAGTATTGGCCTTGAGATTCATTCCCTCTTTTTTAAATAAATAAATAAATAAGTAAACAAATGCTATTGGTCCTGAAACTCATTCTTTCCTCTGTTTGTCTTTAAATAAATACCCTTCTCATTGGGGCTTATTGTTTCCCATCAAACAAAGAAGCATTAGTTTATTTTGAAAAACAAAATAAATACGCCTTTTTTCCTACTTTGATAAATAAATGAATAAAGTGTTGCTAGCCTTCAGACTTGAAACTGTTTTCTCTTTTTTAAAACAAGATTTTAAAAATCCCCTAAAAATATCATTGCTGTAACTGTGAACTCAATGTTCCCCGTTTTTACTAAATAAATAAATACCTAAATAAAGGCGATTTGCCTTGAGAGTCCCAAAGGTGATTTTATTTTAAAGACAGCTGGGATTTCTGATTTTTCTTTAAGAAAATTTTTCCTTTTCTTTAAGAAGCATCAGAAAGCACAGCTGCCTTTAAAAAAAAAAAAAAGCACCTTTGGGACACCAGGACCTGGGTCAGGGGTAGGCAACCTTGGCTCTTTTATGACTCGTGGACTTCAACTCCCAGAATTCCTGAGCCAGCGTGGCTCAGCTTGGAAACTCTTCCTTTCCCCTCAGCGTGCCTGGCTCAGGAATTCTGGGAGTTGAAGTCCACCAGTCATAAAAGAGCCAAGGTTGCCTAGCCCTGACCTGGGTTGAATGGGCGCCTCCTCCGTAGGCACTGGCCTCGAGGCTCGCTCTTCTCCAAGACTTTGAGGCAACCCCTCGTCCAAACACCAGCTGGAGGGAGGAACAATGTCGGGGTGCTCTGCAGGCATTTTGGGGTGCGAGAAAAAGGCTCCTCGAGGAGGGAAGGCAAAGGACTGCAGAGCGGGCTCGGAATCGCCTCCCACGGGTCACTCTAACGCTCGCAAGTCTAGGGTCCGCTCGCCACCCACTTCCGGACCCCCGCACCGGAAGTGACGCCGCTCTCGGCGGATGTTTGCCCGTTTCGGCTTCCGTCGCCCGCGCGGCCCCTCCTTCCGCCTCGTCGGCGCTGCTGCCCTGGGGCGAGGATGGCGGCGGCGGCGGCGGCGGCGGAGCGGCTGAGCTGGTGGGAGCGCCCCGAGCGGCCCTTGGCGCCTCTCAGCGAGCGGCAGCGGGACTCGGTGCTGGAGCTGCGCGGGGCCTCGCCGGGGCTGCCCCTGCCGCCGGAGGTAGGCCGGCCCCTTCCGCGGGAGCTCCCCCGGGGCGCCGCCCGGGTGGGGAGGGCGGGCTTGCCGTGGCAAGTGGTCTGGGCAGGAGGAAAGGAGACCACGCGGAAGCCCCGCGGGAGGGGCGGCAGCGGAGCCCTCGGGGATGAGCGGGAAGGCTGCCTGGGAAGAGGTCGCGGAAGGGGCTCTTTCGGGGCGCCCCTCCTCCCTCCTCCCTCCTCCGATGCGGGGCTTGGGGGTTCTCTTGCAGGCGTCTCCCCCCCCAGCGAGGCAGAAGCCTCGGGGAAACCTCCTGGACATGTCAGAAGTGCGTCTCGCCCTCTTTGGCCGTGCCAGGCGGGGGGGGGGGATTCGCTGGAGGAAGCAATTCTGCTTGGAGGAGTTAAAGATAAAAGGATGCCAGGCTGCCCAAAAACAGGGGCCGGCCGGACACACCATCAGACGCCCCGGACAGAGCAGAGGGCAACTCCCGAGAAGGAGGAAGAAGTGGGGAGAGCAGCTGGGCCAGAGGATCGCCCCAAAGTGGGACACGACTGAATGGATTGTTGTTGTTAGTTGCGAAGTCGTGTCCGACCCATCGCGACCCCATGGACCACGTTCCTCCTGCTTCAGGGACTCCATCCAGCCCCCTCCTTCTCTGTGATTGTCCCCTTCTTCTCTTGCCCTCCATCTTCCCCAGCATCAGGCTCTTCTCCAGGGAGTCCTTCCTTCTCATTAGGTGGCCAAAGGACTTGAGTTTCCACTTCAGGATCTGGCCTTCTAAAGAGCAGTCGGGGTTGATCTCCTCTAGGACTGACCGGTTGGATCGCCTTGCACTCCAGGGGACTCGCAGGAGTCTTCTCCAGCACCAGAGTTCAAAGGCCTCCATTCTTTGGCGCTCAGCCTTTCTTATGGTCCAACTTTCACAGCCACACATTGCAACTGGGAAAACCATGGCCTGGACTATACGCACTTTTGTTGGCAGGGTGACGTCTCTGCTTTTTAGTATGCGACTGAATGGATAACATCGTCATCAACATCATTGGTCTAGAAATGGGGGGAGGGGAGGGGTTGGCTCTAGCAAAGCCTCCTAGCCTTGATGATGGGATCCGGTCTGGGTCTTCTGCAAGAAAACCACCCCGGGCTCCTCCTTTCAACCCTCAGCTACCAAGATTCTCTTTCGTATTGACTGCATATTAACGTTCTGTTATTTTGAAAGTTTAATGTACTGAAACTAGGGAAAGAAAAGTGAAAATTGTATCAATATTACAATTTAGGATGTCAAGATTACATGGGTAAACTTACGTGGCTTGGCTTTTTAGCAGGACCTGAATGTTAATTGCAGTTTAATATTCCAGTTTGGCCCTTGGACCATGTGATTTTTACTGCTACTTGAGGATTGTGGTGTGTTTGTTACGGCCTGATTCTCCCTTGGTATTTAAATTTGACTTGAATGTGTATATTGTATGTATATTTCTAGTATGTAAAGACCTCACTTCAATATTTTATCACTTACAAACCAGATACAGTTTACTTGTACAATATTGTCAACTGCCAGGAGACTTATTGAATGATTTTTTTTTTCTTTGAACAGCTACCCATAGAAGATTTAAATAGTTTTGTCCAGCCATCACTAACAGTGACGCTGACAGCCACGTTGCCAGAATCTACAGAGAACATTCTCTTGAAAGGATTCTCTTCTTTTGGTATGGAAAATGAAAGAATTGAAACGGCCCAGCAGGTAAAAAAAAAAGACACAAAGAAACAGCAAACTCTCTCTGGTTCTGGAATAATACAAAAAACTGCAGATGACCACTTGTGCAGAGATTCAATTGCAAAAGGCAAAGATGATTTGGAGTATCCAGGAAGAATGGGTGTCTTTCTTTGACCAGCCAGAGCCAGGAAAAAATGAACTTGATTTAAGGAGGTTCAAATGGCTGCAACAAGCAAATTATCTTTTCCTTTTCAAATTCATATCACTGCATAGCTCTAATCACTAATTTGGCCGTTAGCTTTCCAATTCCAGTTGGGACTGAAATAACCAGTTCCTGGATAGCTGGCAATGTTGGCCTCTCCTTTCTGCAGTTGGGTCATTTTGAGGAGTCTGATGATGTTAGACTCAATGCATCTAAAGCCTCCTTAATTCTTACCAGAACTCCAGAGTGGGCTTTCAAGTTACATTGGGTTGACGTAGTACATTTCTGTCTCTTTAGCTTGGGTGAAAATGGGAGGGAAAGTGAATGCTGGGATTTGGGAGGGAAGAACCCACAAGTTTATGCAAATAGAAATAATGACAGCGCTTGTGAGCCAGTTTGGTGCAGTGATTAAGGCATCCTGCTGGAAACGGAGAGACGGTGAACCATCTAGTTCAGCCTTCGACACAAAGCTGGCTAATAACCTTGGGTCAGTCACTTTCTCTCAACCCTAGGAAGGAGGCAGTGTCAAAGCACTTGTGGAAAACCTTGCCAAGGTGGAAGGGAAAAAAAATCAGTATGCAGCTCTTTTCAGATTTTAGTTAACATTGATAAAATGTTATTTTCTTCAACAACATTCTTAGAACAACAGCAAACAATACACAGAACGAATTGTCTGCTTCTTCTGAGTTAAGGGTGATGTTTAAGAGCTTTATCCTTTCACTCGTCTAGTTCTTCTCGTGGTTTGATCAACTTCGTGCACAGATGGATCAAGATGAAGAGACCAAATATCGGTCTGTATATATATATATATTTATTCCCTTGATTGTAATTTGAATAACAGTGTATAGTAGCCATCAATAATAACTAATGCAGCCGATACAAACTTTAATTCCTATATCTTGTACACCATCATTCCCCAGCCTTTCCAGGTTGGCGGTCCGGCAGAGGGAGGGGGGAAGAGGGGATGGTTTTGTGCGAGGGCAGGAGTGTGTGCCTGCCGCTCATGCGAGTTGGGCTGTGCGCACACGCATGTGTTGGCCTGCCACTCACGCGGCCCAGTTGCAAATCTGCTGTGGGTTGGGGACCCCTGTTGTAGATTGAACATTGTTTCCTTCCTCCCTTTTTTTCACTTATTCAACAAGTTATTTGGAATCTTAGAGTCATTTTATATAGTCTGTTATTTCTCCAGTTTACCCAGAGCTATTTTTTTCAATGAACTTCTTTCTTTTTTACTATCTCCCTTCCCAACGGAGTGCCTCAAATGAACCACGGTACACATAGAATTAGCGTACGTAATTCTGCATGCAGTAGCTATTCAACAGGCAGTCCAAAATTTCTGCATCGTTTCATCAATTCCCCCATTGCTGCAAACACTTAAAAGCGCTCTGTGGTTTGTGTGCTTCTGTTTCTCCAGGCTGACCAGGGCAGTTTATTCTGGATTTGAAGAGCAGTGTGATGCCATACTGAGTGATGTGAATTGTGCTCTTCAGCACCTTAAGTCACTGCAGGAACAATACCTCTTTGTCTCAACCAAAACAGGAACTCTGCATGAAGCCTGCGAGCAGCTGTTAAAAGAGCAGGTAACTCCAGAGCTGAATGGCAGAAGATCAGCTTTTGAGTTCCCAAGGCCATAAATGCAGGAATTGATGTTCTGGAGTCTAGCATCACATGCCTTAGCTCTCGTATAATTTGGCTATATTTTTTCCCTCTGATGTTACCACAAATGTAACTGTTGAAGAGATGGAGGTCTCAACCATGAGCCAATGGCTTATAAGTAAGAAGAACTGTTATTGTAGTTATTATATTTTTATCCTGCCTTTTATCTATAATTTAGATATAGGTAAGGTGGCATATATGCCTAATATTCCTGCTTCCTATTTTCTACACAATAATAACCCTTTGAGGCAGATTGGGCGGTGTGAGGGGGACTGGCCCAAAGACCCCCAGCCGGCTTTCATACCGAAGGGAAGCCTGGAACTCACCATCTCCTGGTTTCTAGGCCAGCACACTGGAATGAAGACGCCAGAGAGATGTCATTGTAGTACAACTTGCTCCTTAATTATGAATTAAAAAATAATCGATTAACTTAGTTCATTACAACAGCCTTATTGCCCTCTGTATATCACTGCCGTATCAAATTTATATCCAAGTGAAATGTTAGGAAATATACTAAAATGCCAATATAAACAACTTATAAATATTTTGTGATTTTTAAGAGGCAACTAAGGACTTAATGTTGTACGTTATAACATGCTTTTAATTACCTGATAATATTTCTTTCTAAATAGTCAGAGCTCGTGGACCTGGCAGAAAACATCCATCAGAAACTGTCCTATTTCATCGAACTGGAAAATATTAACACAGTAGGTACATTGCTGCCCAGCTTCTTATTTAATAATTGCCATTTTAAAGATTGAAATCTAGTAAACTCAGAAATATACATAGAACTCATTAAAATTTTATTTCAAGTCATCTTTTGGTAGGATATCTTGTGCAACAAAGATAATTAGGGGACTGGAGGCTAAAACATATAAGGAATGGTTGCTGGAATTGGGTATGTCTAGTTTAATGAAGAGAAGGACGAGGGGGGACAGGATAGCCGTGTTCCAATATCTCAGGGGCTGCCCCAAAGAAGAGGGAGTCAAGCTATTCTCCAAAGCGCCTGAAGGCAGGACAAGAAGCAACGGAGGGAAACTCATCAAGGAGAGAAGCAACCTGGAACTAAGGAGAAACTTCCTGACAGTTAGAACAATTAACCAGTGGAACAACCTGCCTCCAGAAGTGGTGAATGCTCCAACACTGGAAGTTTTTAAGAAGAGACTGGACAGCCATTTGTCCGGAATGGTAGTATAGGGTTTCCTGCCTGAGCAGGGGGTTGGACTCGATGACCTCCAAGGTCCCTTCCAACTTTATCATTATTATTATTATTTTGAAGGCTTTCATCCTTAAAGGCAGCAAAGGAGGAAAGCTCTTTGAGGTGTATTAAAACGGTAGATTAAACACAAGACAATAGAGGAAGGTGGAGCATATACACAAGTTACTGAAGGGCCCCTCAGCCACCATTCAAAATTAGCCCTGGTGCTGAAAGGGGGGGGCACTCACAGCAGGTCCCCAGAAGGGGGTCACATGATTGCGATGGGGGCCACTTGGCACACGGTGTGGAATTGCAGTGTCCTGCAGTGAGATGATGGTCCTTTATGACCTTCATTGCCAGCATCTGACAAATCAGTGGGGGAGCTAGTAGGAGATGGAGAAGGGCAATTAGTTCACCTGGGAGGCCACAACCAGGCAGGATCCACCTAACGATGGCAGCCATGCGATGCTGCACTTTGTGGCAGTGTTGCTTAGCAATGGAAATTTCATCCAGGGGCCCAGATCGCTCCACTTCCTCCTCCTGTCCTAGTCAGAGGACCTTTGATTCTTCTCCCCCTATAGAGAACCGGCTGGCATTTTTTCCAAGCCCGTTGAACGGCTGTGGGTTGAGCTCCCTAACTCTCCTCTGTTAATGGAACTGGGATTAAAAAGACGGTCCTTCCAAAGAGAATCCTCAAAGTATAAAAATGGGTACAAAATAATGAGATAATGTTGTTAAAAATATACTATTTTTGGAAAGCACATTGTGTAGTAATTGTACTGAATGGAGGTTTCTTTAGTTGTGCATCTTTATTTATTCTGTACTTTGGTTTGTTTTTGCTCCTGTCAGAAACTGAATTCACCTACCCTGTCTGTCAGCAGTGAGAATTTCATCCCGATGCTGAACAAACTGGATGACTGCATAGCCTATGTTTCCTCCCATGTGGGTATTACTCGTATCCTTCCCAGGGCTTTAAAGGGCATAACCGCGTCGTTCTGGTGTCTTGAGGGTGCTCTCTCCATCTTTCTAATTTTATTTTTGCACGGACTTTGTGTGGGGAGTCACCTGGAGAGCGAGATGAGTAGTATATAAATTCGATTAATAAATAAAGTTATTAATTTCTGTCTGTAGGCCAGAGTAATATCATGAATATTTTGCCTTATGGCCCAAAGACTATGTTCTTTTTTTTTCAGTAGTTAGGTCAGGGGTGTCCAACCTTGGCAACTTTTAAGACTTGTGGACTTCAACTCCCAGAGGTCCACAAGTCTTAAAGTTGCCATGGATGGATACCATAACAAAAATGGCATTTTTGCTTGCTTTTAATTTGGTGCAGAGGGAACTTTGCTTATCTAAAATGCTTCTGCACGTTTAGGTTGAAGCAGGAAATCCGTCATTCCCTTCTTAATTATTTAACTTTTTTATTTGTTCTTGTTTAACACACTTTCCTTCTTTTGCAGCCAAATTTTAGGGACTACGCTGTGTATTTGGCAAAGTGTAACCAGTGTCTTTCTAAAGCGGTGCATCTTATGAAAACATATACTGTGAATACCCTACAGAACCTCACAAATCAGTTAATTAAAAGGGTATGTTATTAATTAATATATATTAAATAGTGTTACATGGGCGCTGAACGAAAATCATCTGCAAAAATGTCCTCAGCAGTGTCTTATTGGTGATGCAAGGATGGGCAACTTGGTTTTGACCAAGGGCTGCATTTTCTGTCGGATGAAATAAATACCCCCCTTTGGTGTTCTCTGTTCACCCAGCCCCCCCTTTCCATTTTGTTAGGACTTACGTTCAGAGACAGAGAGATAGAAAGTTGGATTCAGAAAACCCCCCAAAAAGACAAAACACTTTTTCACAGGACTTTGTATCCCTAGTTCAGTCCTCACTGGCTCAAGGTTGACTCAGCCTTCCTTCCGAGGTCGGTAAAATGAGGACCCAGATAGTTGGGGGGGGGGGCAATAGGCCGACTCTGTAAACCGGTTAGAGAAGGGCTGAGAAGCCCTGCGAAGCGGCATATAAGTCTCAGCGCTGTTGCTAGGAAGTTTTGCTTCCATAACCGGTTTTTGCCCTCAGCCATTCGCTACACTTTACTTTTTTGCTGTGCTGGCAGTTTGTGCTTCCAGGTGTCGATTCTGACAACTTCACCAGATCTCTGTGTTCTAGAACAAGGGTTTGCGTGTGGTTTCTACTGCTTGTGGTTCCCCAGCCTCCTCGGGAACCTGGCCCTGGCCCTGAATCCATCGTGCATATTTTTTTCCCCCTGTTGTGCAATAATACAGCAGGGGGATACCTTTCTGTTTCTTTCAGGATCCTTTGGTTGCTCCAAATTCAGACAACGCCTTTACTTTATTTTATCTGAAGTTCAGAGCTGCTGCACCCAAAGTCAGGGTAAGTCAGGCAGTGGAGGGTGATTGTCAGAAGGAACATAACATTATTGTGAAAGGTTATTTACTTTATACTCAAACAAAACTTACTCGTTTTGTTTATGTATTCCCGTCGGCTTACGAGAATACATTAAAAATTGACAGTTGCACTTAGTGCTGAGATCCACACTCTGAAGCTGGGTCTGTGGCCAAAGCTGGGGGGTGGATGGGTGCTGAAGATGCTTCCTTCACGTCCTGCACCGTGCAGGCTTTGGTGTTCACCTAGAATGCTGCCGTATAACTGGGATAAAAGCCAGCTCAGCCAGCTGGACCAGCAGATGGTTCAATTTGCAAGATCATAGCTGACGTCCAATTAATCCTCTTTTTATATAATTGAATCAAACTTTTGTTATATTGGCTTCACTTCGCTATCTCTTAGTCTCTGGAATTAGCTGCTTTACCTGAACATGTTGGGAATTGGGATTTTATATTCTTTCTCTGCTGGGTCATGGAATTATACCTGACTCTTCATTTTTTTAAAAAACATTGGGCGATTTGAATTAGGACTGAAGAGGAAAGGCATTTAGTCTAGCAGGACAGAAAGGTGAGTTTTTTTTCACACAGGAAATTCATAGGTATTTCTTCAGAGAAGAGTCTCTTTTGGAGTGTAGAGAGGATTCTGGGGAATTAATGAATGGGATTAAAAGAAAAATTGGAACAGGAAAAAAACTTTATTTGAGGAATCCTTTACCTTTATTTTCTTTCCTCTGTTTC
The DNA here is from genome assembly GCF_001527695.2 of Protobothrops mucrosquamatus. Taxonomy (NCBI): domain Eukaryota; kingdom Metazoa; phylum Chordata; class Lepidosauria; order Squamata; family Viperidae; genus Protobothrops; species Protobothrops mucrosquamatus. Next base: position 375,804 of record NW_015387348.1, on the reverse strand, counting down.
CCTAGACGCTTTTTGAACAAATCGAGCAACGATCTGAGAAAATGCCAGAGTACGTAGAATCTTATTTATTGCATTTTATATTAAAATTAATGCAAAATACTATTCTGTGGATTGAGGCACAGGAAGGTGCCACCTGATCCTCATTCCGCCCTTGAGCACAGCAGGCCCGGTTGGGGAGACCCCCCCCTCTGGCCCCAGTGGGGCAGCCTCTGGCTTCCCTTGGACTGGGAGGGCCTCCTTTGGCCCCCTCTGCTCAGCTCAGCTAAGGGCTTCAGGACTTTGCGAGCAGCTGGAGACAGATGAGGATGAGTAACTCTGTGGCCAGCATGCAGGAGGCCACCTGGAGGAGGAGTTTGGGGATACGACTGGCTTCTCTGCCCTCGGAATCCCTTGTGAAGACCCCCGAGAGCTCCTTCGCTTTCAGTTAGTTTCTGGTCTCTCCGTTATTCTCACTGCACTTCTTAAAATCTGTTCGCACTTCTGTGGTTTCTTTTTTGAACTGCATGTAGTACTAGGGGTCCTTTAAGCCCAGGATAATTTCAGTCCATCATCCTTCCGTCCTGGAACCCCTAGAAAGAGAGATATTCTCAGAGCTGCTGAATTCTGCCTAGGCAGCACTGTGCCACTTCCTTTTTAAAAAACAACAACCATTAAACAGTTTTACAGTGGTAGAAGCCGGTGCAAACTGAAATCGGAAGAAAAAAGAATAGAAAAGAAGAAATACGAAGTGCAAAAAGGGAAAAAAAGAAAATGGAGAGAAAGGAAGAGAAATGGAAAAAAAGGATGGAGAACTAACTCCCCGTCTTCCTTGCAACAAGGAGAGGCAGATTGATGGCTCCTCCATCCCCTGGGGCAGGGGTCTTCCAACTTGGCCCTTTTATGACTTGTGGACTTCAACTCCCAGAATTCCACGCGTGCCTGGCTGAGGAATTCTGGGAGTTGAAGTCCACAAGTCATAAAAGGGCCAACTTTGAAGACCCCTGCCCTAGGGGATTACATAACATAGCTCCCTTCATCTCCCCCCCCACACACACACCATTTACCAATCCAAAAATTGTTGTCATTTCTGTCCAAATGTTGGCAAAAATTCAATAAAGGTTTCCAGAATGTTCTAAAATATTCCATGTTTTAGCCACAATCAAAGAAGCCAACTTTATATTCCTTTCTTTTGCTTCTAGCAACCAACTGGAAGCAAGCAATCTTTTGATAGTTTTTTTAAGCTGAAGATTTGTGTAGTTTTCTGTGTTAGGATTATTTTTAGGTGACTGGGCAAGGCAGCCTCTCGTAAGCCGGTGAGGCCATAAATGGCTGAGTATTTCCAGGGTTGTTGTTTTTTTTTAATGGACATCACTGAAAGGCATTTAAAATTATACCTAACGTTGAAAATGGCACAATAGCTGCACTGTTGTTTCACAGTGGTTGTCTACGTAATTTCAGTCATGCAGATGACTGCAGGCAGCCCCCCCCCCCCCCCCAAAAAAAAAATCATTCACTTTTTATTGCCCATTCTTAGCAGAGAAGAAAACAGAGAACAGGGATATAAAAAGTGATGTGTTTACTATCTCTAAAATGTAATTTCTCTCTGACACACATTATTTCTCTCCCCCGCCCCATTGTCTAGATATCGGCAACTGTTAAGTGAAATCCACCTCTGTTACCTTCATCAGAGGGAACTCCTGTTGGGGCCCAGCATTACCAGCACCGTCACAGAATTAACACATCGAAACAACAGAGATCACTGTGCTCTGGTAAAATCGCGTTTTTTTGCTGTCTTATCTTTCTCTGTTTTCATTTTTTTTATTGAATTGTTGGCTCCTTTTGAATTTAATAGAGAAATACTTTGCTCACATAAAAATATGTTTTTTTTAGCTTTCAGTGAAATGTATTTTTCTCTCTCAGTTTTATCATGCAGCAAGCCTGATTTTTTTTTTTTTAACAATTCCAAAAGAGATCAAAATTGCCTGGGGGACTTTGATTTTATTCGGCCAATATTCTTACAGGCAGACACGTTTTTAAATTCGTCGTGATTTGAGAGATCCTAGAGAGAGAGAGAATTAATTAACTAAGGTTGGCTAAAACCTGAGTAGCGTGTGTTGAGTAATTGTGCTTCCTAATCTGACTTTGCAATAGTCCTTTATATCTTGGCTGAAACTGCAAGCAACATTTCTTTTAATAGCATCGGGTGACAATCCAGTCCATAAATTTAGGGCTTGGAAAGCAGAAATGCCGGGGCTCAGCCAGCCATGTGACTCTACTGCTGCTCTGGTCTGATAGCTCAGGGACCTGCAGTAAAGTATTCCTAACTGCCAAGTCATCATCCTTGGTAGACTTCAGCAGTAGGGGAACAAGTTCAGGGATCATAGCAATATGTCTGTGCATCTGTTCTTTTTTTTTTATTGCTCTCAGGTACGAAGCGGCTGTGCTTTTATGGCTCACGTGTGCCAGGACGAGCATCAGCTCTTTGACGAGTTCTTCACAAAGCCAACACCCAAACTGGAGTAGGTGATCCGTGTAATATTATCATTTATCGTACGAAATCCCACTTAGCAGTGTGGAGAGAAATTACCCACTTATCCATCTGCTTTTGGCTGGATGCCTTAGGTTTCGTTTTTTTGTTGGAAAGAGCCAGCCACTTATTAACACTTCCGATCCTTTTGATGTGTTTTTTTCTCCTCTTTTTTAGTCAGCTCTTGGAAAAGCTGTGCTTGTCGTTATATGACGTCCTCAGGCCGCTGATCATCCACGTAATTCATCTGGAAACTTTGTCTGAACTTTGTGGGATCCTTAAAAACGAAATGCTGGAAGATCACGTGCAAAACAACAGTAAGTGCAACAAATAAGAATGAAACAATCAAGGTAAGGGGGAGCATTTTAAACATCACTGGAGGGTGTGTGCAGGTAATCCTCCACTTGCAATCAATCGCTTAGTAACCTTTTCAGAATTACAACGGAACACACACACACACACACACACACAAGCTCCTTACCACCCAGTTTCAAAGTGTTATGGCTGCTGCAGTTATTCACCCTGACACAACTGACCGCAAGGATGCTGTAGTTCACACACGCACCACCAATCTTAACATTAGTAATTAATATTATGTAAACGTTATCAAATAAAATTGTTCTGGTTTTATTCTTGGAAGTCTGTCCGTCCTCTGCGGAGTCAGTACTTTGTTCCCTGTTGGGAAATGAAATACAGCGGCAAGTAAAAAATGTTTACAACGAAGAGATCGATCCTAACTTCAGTTCAGGGTCTTTATGGCAATACTGTTTGCATCTGGACAGAATTAGTGGATAGAATTTTTTTTTTTATCATAACTGGGAGAAAGTTGAAGAGAGGGTGACTTTAATTTTTTTTTCACAGTGAAACAGCTGGGTGCTTTCGCTGCTGGAGTGAAGCAGATGCTGGAAGATGTTCAAGAGCGTCTGGTGTACAGGACCCACATCTACATCCAGACGGACATTCTGGGCTACAAGCCTGCCCCCGGGGACCTGGCCTATCCTGCCAAGTTGGAGATGATGGAGGTAAGGGTTTGGCAGAGGAAAACAAAGCGTTGTCTTGACAGGAGGGGGCCGTTAAGGATGACGAGCATGGCGGACACCGGCTCACTGGCTGACAATGTTCGTACTTCCAAAATAAAAATTATTGTTATTGTGAGGAGTCAAACATTGCCATGCGGTCCCTGAGTTTGAGGCATCGAACTGTGTTGAGAAGCTCGTGAGAAAATAATGGAGAGGGCACAAAACTCTCTCCATTTTGCCCCTCCCCTTGCACGTCCATGTGGACAACTTCCTAACAGTGAGGACAATTAACCTGTGGAACAGCTTGCCACCAGAAATCGTGGGCGCTCCATCACTGGAGGCTTTTAAGAAGAGACTGGACAGTCACTTGTCTGAGATGGTATAGGTCAGGGGTAGGCAACCTTGGCTCTTTGATGACTCGTGGACTTCAACTCCCAGAATTCCTGAGCCTGCCTGGCTCAGCTTGGAAACCTCTCCCTTTCTCCTCAGCCTGGCTGGCTCAGGAATTCTGGGAGTTGAAGCCCACAAGTCATAAAAGAGCCAAGGTTGCCTACCCCTGGTATAGGCTTTCCTGCCATGAGCATGGGGTTGGACTAGAAGACCTCCAAGCTCCCTGCCAATTCTATTCTAAACTAAATCTATATAAACATATAGTCCTCAACTTATGACCACAATTGAGCCTGTAATTTCTGTCACAAGTCATTAAGCAAAATGCCCACTTGGGGTCGATGGCTTTCTTGTACAGCAACACCGACTGATGTCGAATGAAAATGTTATCCTCTAAATAAGATTCAGTATTATAATATCAGTCAATCGTCTGCGACACCAGACTCTATTTTTGCAGGAAGATTTTTAGCTCCAGGGAATCATTCTGTATTGAGCGAGATCAACTCTGAGGACAGAGAGAGAGAGAGAATTATAACAAATAATAAAATAAGCAAAACGTTTTTTATGGGCTTCTTCACAAAACGGGTTTTTCCTGGCAGCAAATTGCCCAGAGCTTAAAAGAGGAGGAGAAGAAGCTGCCCGCTGAGGCTTCTTTGCCAGCTCCGAAGCAGGAAGATCCAGGCAGCTGCAGTGAGGTAAAACTTGGTATGTATGTGCACTTGTGCAAAGTTGTGTCCTTGAAAAAGCTTGCTGGTAATAATTGTATTTGGACCCCTGATTCTCGGTATCTGAAAATCTCATGAGGAAAACAGACACAAACCACTTCACTGGCTTGTGAGGATCGGTCTTAAGTCTCTCTTCGAAAGATTGTACCAGTTGTTACTGGTAGGTTGTCATTTTCTGAACATTGTTTGGTTTAAAGCAGTGTTTCTCAACTTTCACAATTTTAAGGCATTGTGGACTTCAACTCCCAGAATTCCACAGCTGGCAATGCCGGCTGTGGAATTCTGGGAGTTGAAGTCCACATGCCTTAAAATTGTCAAGGTTGAGAAACACTGGTTTAAAGGATGAAGATTGAGCCTTGCCCGGCCTTTCAAGAGCCCCTGAGGCTTCAGTCGCTCAGACGCTTCCTTCGGGTCTAAGTACAGCGGATGGTGTAACACGGTGCCGTACGGAGACGATCCCTTACTATCGAATCTAGAAACGGACAGTTTTTCAAACTTGGCAACCTGAGGATGTGTGGGGACTTCAACTCCCAGAGTTCCCCAGCCATCTACGCTAGCTGAGGAATTCTGGGAGTTGAAATCCACATTATCTTCAAGTTGCCGAGCTTGAGAAACACTGATCTAAACCATCTCGCAGAAGGGAATGGTGCATATTACACAGGGAACGTGTGACTGTAAAAGCTTCTGAAGAATTTTGAGTTTTGAGACCTCCTTTGTGGCAGTTTTGAATGCTTTTCATAGGCCCAGCAGGCGGTAATCCTGTGCAATAACTGGGCATCTTTAAATATGCGACCTTCTGTATTCACAGACACGTCGGAACCTTGTAGTCCGAGAGCCCACAACACCGTCTCCCCCGCCGACCTCCACGGGATGTGGTATCCCACCGTGAGGAGGACCCTGGTCTGTCTCTCCAAGCTTTATAGGTGCATTGATGTAAGCAGTTTTCGGTTCACTTTAAAACTTTCTTTTAAAATTTCAAGAATTTTAGAGAATGCACATGTTAAGACCAAAGTTGGCACACTGAAATATTGTCTTCAGTGCATACAAAAAACAAAAAAACAGGCTTTGTTTCACATCACACAGCGTAAGATTTTTGATGGCTACCCTTCTCTAAAGTTAGAATTAAGACAGAAAGTCAAATCCTGAGTTAAATCTGATAGGCTTTTAATAGCTCCGGCATTCGAAGTTTATGGCAGCGGTTTCACAGAACTATTTAGAGCTAAAGTTTATCCTTTGATAATGTACATTTCAGTTTTAAGTGCACAATAGTAGCCTAATGATCCATTTGCAGCTGCAGAATTACAAATCACTTCACTTCTGAAATATGAATTCCCTCCCGTATCGTATGTTTTGCACTTCTTGACTTTACCTCACGCTTATTTTAATTTTCCCCAATGTGTTAAAAATTAGAATGGCACGGACAAATGTAAATTTTTAAAATCAAACGTGGGAAAACGTAGATCTTTTATTAACTTGCCCCGCTGTTTCAGGTTTATTCCCTGGTAAGTTTTAGGTAAATAAATCACAGTTAACCATGCAAAATGAAGGGTGCCGGCTGTATAATCTGTGCTGGGTGAAATTAAAATGGTACGTTCGACCTCTTACGAAAAGCTGCCTCTTTTTCCCTCCTCCAGGGAACGGTCTTCCAAGGACTATCCCAGGAGGCACTCTCGGCCTGCACACAGTCCTTGTTGGCGGCTGCAGAGGCTATTGCTAAAAGCAAGGTCAGAAGCAAGAGGGGGAGGCATTGGCGGCTGGATTCAAGGGGGGGGCAGGGGGGGTTGCCCTGATGAAACGGAGGCCGTCCAGTTTGCCTCCAGTCGGTCTGTGTGGCCTCAAAACTGCTTCTGGCTTATTTTGATCAGTTCCAGGCCGGAGCTCTTGCGTCCACCTGCCGTGACCTGTGTTGTTCTTGTATTTAGACACAAATCGACGGGCAGCTTTTTCTAATAAAGCACCTTTTGATTCTTCGTGAGCAAATTGCTCCCTTCCACACTGAATTCACAATTAAGGAAATTTCGCTGGATCTGAAGAAAACCAGAGGTATTGACTTGTAGGGAAGGGCCGTGATTTAAGGGATCCCATGCGGCAGCAGGGATGGGAATCCCTTCAGCCAAAGTTCCTCTCCCCGACTGATGTCAGTCCTCCTGGGTAACACCAGGCAGGAAACAGGGCTAGATCAGCTAAGTGCACTTTAGTGTCAGGCTGCATTAACGGAATCTTGCAAGCCTTCCGTTGTCCATAGAAGGTGTTTTTGGTCAGAAATTGGAATGGGTAGATAATGATTTGTACTCTGTATGGTTTGAGTACATCTCAATAAAAACTTCATCATAGGCTGAATGTCCTAGGGAGATTCTCAGCCATCCAGCTCATGGTTGTCCAAAAGATGCTTTTCTGCAGTTCCAAGGCGGCTCCACAAACACCCTGCACAAAGCACAGCTTCACAACACACACTCCTTTGGGCAGTTCCAAGGAGGCTCCACACCCATCCGCACCACTCAGGTGACCTTGAGGATGCAGGTAAACCTCCAGATGGCCTCAACGATCCTTTAAAAGAAGGCAAATGCCCAGCTGTCTGTATAAATCCTGCCATTCCCCACCATCCAGTCAGAGCTGAAGATGCTTCTTGGATGAGAAGCGAAACCTCTTCAAAGAAAAAACAAGAAAGTCCAGTTGCCTCTTGAAAAAGCACCTGTGGGACAACCCTGACCTGGAGGACGGAGAACCTCCATGGTCTTTTAGCCCTGCACTTTGGGATGAACACCCTTTGAATGGTGTGGGAGTATGAACGGATTTTCAGGGGGAAAAAATGCAGAGTACAGGAACCATTTGCACTACTCAGGTGACCCTGAGGACACAGATAAACCTCCAAGTGGCCTCAATGATCCTCAATGCTGGCTGTGGAATTCTGGGAGTTGAAGTCCACATGCCTTAAAATTGTCACGGTTGAGAAACACTGCTCTAAAAGAAGCAAAGTACCAGCTGTCTGCAAGGAGTATAAATCCTTCCATTCTCCACCATGCAGTCAGAGCTGAGGAAGCTTCTTGAATGAGAAGTGAAACGTCTTCAAAGAAAAACAAGAAAGTCCAGTTGCCTCCTGAAGAAAAAAAAAACACCTTTGGTTTTTCTTCCTACACAGAATTTAAGAAAACTCAATATTCTGTCTTTGGCTTTTCTTGCCTGTCAGAATTTTATCCAGTGTTTATTCACTATAAAAGCAGAGTTACTGATAAAATTAAAGAGGGTGGTAGGTGGGGTGGTGGATATGTGTACAAAAGAAGAGAGGGAGGAATAGTACATCGATTTCAAAGGAAAAAAATGAACTTATTTCAAGGGGCTCTGGTACATATTATTACTTAAGATACAGACTTCAAAGGAATTACAGGAAAACCCTCTTGGAAAAAGCATCTTTGGGATTATCAACAGGCTGGATATTACTAAGAAAACATCACAGTTACATACTGCATACGTATGATTTCTGTGTGATCTTCAAAATTTGCATGAGAATTCTTACAAGTTCCATTCGATTTGAATGCGTAAGACAAATATTCATAAATATTCCTTAAAACAGTTCTCTTTTCACAGATGCTGCCTTTAAAATCCTGAACCCCATGACCGTCCCACAGTTCTTCAGACTAAGTAGCCACAATGCAATTATACAGTTCTTACTGGAGGTAAAGAACACCTATTGAAATGTTGACGGGCGTGAGAAAATAATTTTGAGGGGTGTGGCAATTTCTGAAGGCCCCCCCCTGCCTTTCTCTTGCAGGGCACCCCAGAAATAAGGGAACACTACATCGACTCCAAGAAGGATGTGGATCGGCACCTGAAGCTGGCCTGCGAGCAGTTCATCCAGCAGCAGACTAAGCAGCTGGTGGAGCCCTTGCAGGAATTCCTGTCCAAGGTATTAAAATACTAGAAATCCACTATTATCATCTTGATTAGCCCGTCTGGCCTGTTTAGGCTTGAGATTTTGTTTTATATTTTGCTTTCTAAGAAAGAAAAAGACGACCTGTGAATGGGCAGATTCGCTGCTGGATGCCAGTTAAAAGGGCTCCGGGACATAAGAAACCTTTTGAGTCAACTGAGATGCTGTCTGTGAAGTATTATACACCTATTTAACACACTCTGTATATTTTCTCTCATTCCTTTAGGTTTCGGCCTTGACCGCGGTGGTCTCTGCCAGGGGCCCCAAATACAACCTCTCCCAGCAGCCTTGGGCACAACCAGGTAGGTTTTTTCCAACAGTGAAAAACTCTTGTGATCTCTCCACGACGGGTGTCAAACTCTCAACGTCACGTGACGTGTCGCAACATATCGTGACTTTTCCCCCCATTGCCAGAGCTGGGATAGGTGCGGTTTTGGCATGAGACATCCGGCCTGTGGGCCGGCAGTTTGACACCCCTGCTCTGTGAGCCTTGTTTATTTTGAAGGCTTTTTAAGTACAATCACAGTTGCAAGTTTTAGTCAGTGGCTACAACCCACGGGTTTTGGTTGCTCTCCAATCAGCTGCAAATCTGTTTCCAATTTAATTAGGCAAAATTTAACATTAATGGAAGAAATCAATGTTGTATTTTAAAGTGGAAACCCTCTTAAGTCTGCTTGGTCCTTCTTAGCTGCCATCCCACAGGAGGGATGGTGGCACATGACTTACAACCGATCGCTTACTGACCTGCTGAAGTTACAACAGGTGTAACAGTTTTGTAACTGTTACAAAGCAGTGGGTTTGCTTAACAACTGCCCTGTCCGCTTAGCCCTACTAACCCTGCAGAAAAGCTCCTAAAATCAGGTCCAGGCACAGGGTGACTTGCTTCAAAGCTATCACAACTTGCAACTGAAATTGTGGGGCTCAACTACAGCTATAAATCAAGGATTCCTAATAATCACATTCTTAAATGTATTATTTGTTCCCACACTTTGTTGTTGATTTTAGAGTGATTTACCTACGGATATAAAAATGTAGTCAGTGAAAAGAAAAGCACCCTAAAACACAAAAGAGAGAGATTGCCCAGAACTGTTTCGGAAGAAATTCTGTGGCGTGTGAGTCTTTGTGTGTGTTTTATTTACAGTGAAGATCAGTGACTTGGTGTCATCAACATACAGGAGGATAAAAACAAAACTGCCGCCAACCTTACAGAGCATGTCACTTTATTTGTCCAATAAGGACACCGAATTCATCTTGTTCAAGCCCGTGAGGGTAAGTCTTTGGTGTTATTTGTAAATACGTGCTTAACACCTTCACCTTTAGATGAAATTCCTGTTCTGCATTATTGTGCTTGGCACCATTATTGCAAGATTGAGTGGAAGCCCATCGCACAACCTTGGAGCCCAGCATTTGTATATGTGCTGCTTTTAGGATAATGAAATCACAAGTATTTTTCTCTCTTTTAAGAACAATATCCAGCAAGTGTTTCAAAAGCTGCATGCGGTCTTAAAAGAAGAATTTAGTAATGAAGATCTCCAGATCATAGCTTGTCCATCAATGGAACAGGTATCTAACAGCTTATTTTCTTGTCTTTTTTTTCTTTTAGTTTCTCTTTTTAAAACTATTTGTCCTTTATTTTGGGAGTGAAATTTTAGGTACAAAAGTTTATGGGGAGAATGTAGAAAGGCTGGACAAGAGGACATGGGTAGTTTTAATTCCGGAAGAAACTGCCAGTGGACATCTGCTTTATAAACTTTCAAGGAAGTCATTTGTGCTTCTAAAAAAATAAATATACTTTTGTCTTTCAGGTGAATCTCCTTTTGTCAGTAACAAAATAATGGATCTGGTAGCCCAACTGCACAATTCTTCTTCATGCCATCCACGGTGGTCGGAGGCCACCAGCCTAGTTGTGCCTTTCGAAAAGCGTTGGCCTTTGTGCATCCAACTTCTCTTGTTGCTGGAAGGAGGGGAAGAGTTATTGTTGCTGTCTGCAAATTCAGAAACGTCTCTTTCTCTGGCGGCACCTACACGGGTGAAAGCAGCCCTTGTCCTTGAGCTCCTCTGTTCTGTTTTGTATCCAGAGAAGATCTCTCCCAACTTTCTCAGCAGAATTTGGAACACTCCAATTTGGAGAATGGATGCCTTTTGCTCAAAATCTGTACATCAGGACCACTTTGAAGGACACATCCAAGCCTTCCCACAAAATTCTTAGTAGTATTCTCCAATAATTAGCACTATTACATTGCTCATACATGTCAACAAATCATCAGACTTTGTAGAGTGTAAGTGGTAATGGTGGATTTATGGAAGATGCCATATAATCAGTTTATTGTATAGGTACAGCACTTAATGTAATCTACTTCGATACATCAGTGGGGTTTTTTCCCCAAAAAAACCTTTATACTGATGAATGCTGACATTGTTCTGGTTTTATTCCTTGCAAATAGATTGCTTCGCTTTAAAATTATGTCTACATGTTATGCAGAAAATATGGTGCGGTGATAATAAATTCCCATTTAATAGGTTATGACTGAACTAAAGTATGTGGAAAGCGTGATGTGGAAAGATTGGGAGAATGGAGTATGTAATGGAAGTGTAAAGCTGCAAGATCTGGTGCAAAAATAGAAGCAAGCTCTTATTTTTTTCATAATTAAATTTTACTTGAATTAGAGCAGTGTGTTTGTTGCTGTGAAGTTACAAAAAGACATGCCTTTTGTATAAATTGATTGTGCATTTCTGCCGGGCATGGAGAAGTCTTGAAGTTTGCATCTAGTGTATATTGTATTATAAATAAAATAAAAATTTTATATTGTTCAGGGAACACAGGTAATTTTTAAATGATGTGTGTGTGTATAATCTTTCTGTTTAAAATATTGGTATTCGGAAAACAGCTAAATTACTAAAAGTTTTGCAGAATCCAGACTGTTCTTTATTGCTCTGTTTAATATTAGCACTCATACTGTTTTAAAAATTTTATGTTTCAATTCTTTAGGGAGATAAATTAATTTTAAAGAACTTTAAAATAACTGAAATTAATATTTGTAAGCATTAGAATATCAATGACATCAGATTTCATTATAATCTAGTTATTGGTACCCTAGTTAAGTGAAACACACATATTTAAAATAATCTGCTGTGAATTTTGAGTAGAGAGATTTTCAATCAAATAGAATGTGAATAAGTGTATTGTATCTTTAAAAAGTTGGAACTAGGTAATTTAAATGCTTTACTTTCTAAAACAGAATATCTTCTATTACGAACATAGATATTATTTTATTACTCAAGTGACTTTTCAAATCACAGAATAAATATAACCTGTACAGGTAATTAGATAAATAAACAGTGTATATAATTTTCCTAATTTTTCCGTGTGATCTTGTTCTCATTAAAATAGAAAGCTTTGCTTTCTTATTCTGGGAGGGTTTTGTTTTTTCCAATATTCCTTAGGAAAATTACCTTGTTAAAGATTTTTAGATCTTAATTGCAGATGCAGAAATATTCTTCACGGCATAGCTCTCCCACTTAAAACTTCTCTTTAGGTCCTTTTGAAAAAGCATGTGCTGTCGGCTTAACTGGGGTAAAGAAGAAAAAAAACAACCCTTCAAGTTCTGTATTGAAAACAAATTACATGGTTATTTTATGTGCATGTAGCTAAAGTGATTAAAAAGACCCAGAAGAGATACAAAAGGAAGGCTGGCAGAACATCTCAGGGGGTCTGCCTTTTAAAGAGATTTAGATGGTAAATACAATTGGGCCCTTCAAGAAGAGGATAAATTCAAATAAATCTCTAGCCAGGATCTGGTTTTTCCATTATTTATGTTTTCTTTATTTAATTTTTTATGTTTATTTTATTTATGTATGTTTGAGGCCTTGTTGACTACTGGCAACTACCTGGACTCATTCTCATCCTTGCAGTTTTCTTGGCAAGATTTTGGGAGCGGGTTGCCATTGCCTGCTTCCTAGGGCTGAGAGAAAGTGACTGGCTTAGAATCTCCCAGCTGGCTTTGCCATACCAGATGTTTTCCTGAGTCTTCCCTCAAAATGTCACCAATACCAGCCCTGGAGTCTGAGATGACGAGAAAAAACTATTGCTGCCAGAATCAATTCTTGAATTAGCTAATACAGGTAATACTCATGTACATCTACCCATACCCTCCTCCCAAGGAAAACAGGGTGTGAAGAGGGTGTGTAGCATCCCAGACAATCCTGCAGACCTTGCTCGAGCATCATTTATGTGCCACGTCCTGGACTGAAGGGAGGGAACTGCCAATGATCTTTTCTGCCGTCCTCACCACTCTCTGCACCGCCTTCCTGTCTGACGCAGGGATGCTTCCAAACCAGACAGCGATGCCGTATGACGGGATGCTCTCGATCGTCCCCTCTGTAGAAATTGGTCAGGACAGGGGAAGGAAGATGCACTTTTCCCATGCGACGCAGAAAATGCAGGCGCTGCTGTGCCTGCCTCACCAGTGTCTCCCTGTTGAGCAACCAAGCTAACCTGCTCGTCAACTGCACAGCCAGAAACATGATGCTACTAACCACCTCCACAGCTGAATTAAAATTCAACTCCCATGGTAAATAAGTTTGAATAACACCCTGATCTAATAGGAGGCAGTTCGTTTACTTTTAATAAAGTTTACAATACTTCCTAAGCAAAATAAAGGTAAAATCAGATAGCAAGAGGAACAGACCAAGATGTTTTCCCCAAGTCTTAAGAATATTTGGGGTAGCAACGAAGCAGAATGTTTGCATCCTCAAACTTCCTTCTTGGGGAGGAAAAAGCCCGCCCTAAAACCAGTTTGCAAACCATGTTGGGCACCGCCTGGAACGGCTGGGATTAGAGGGCAGTTCATAAACCACCGGAGAGGAGCCGTCGAAAGGTCAGTCTGGGAAAAGACGCAGTCCGGCCATTGTGTCCGGCCCTCTGAGCGGAATGTGTGTGGTTCAAAGCTCACCCTCTGCCAACAGCAGCCAATTGACTTAGCATTAAGGCTCTCGATTGCTATGGAAACCCTCTGAAGAGCCCCTGAAACTGACCTGGAAACGCAAGGAGGAAGGCAAAAGAAAGCTGCAGAGCTCAATCTAAAAAAAAATAAAAATAAGGGGGGGGGGAGTCTCTAGAGAGGTGGAAACTCACCTGGCCTTGCAAGGTAAACAATTAAGAAGCCCTCCGAACTGACCTGACTCTCTGAAAGCCACCTAGAGCTGCAGAAATATTTTAGCCCAAACCAGAGGCAGCATCTTTTCTTAAAACTGGTCTAGAAACTCAAAAGTAATTATAGACGTGAAGGTTTCAGAAGCCTCAGCAACTACCAAATGTGAGATACAAGCAGTCCTCGTTTAGCAAACCCAATTGGGACTGGCAACACGGTTGTTAAGTGAAGCAGTCGCAAAGACTCGGGTCTTTTAAGTCAAGTGCAGGTGTATCCAACCAGAGACAGATGAAATAACACCTTTATGAAGCTGGCGACACGAGTGCACAGTGAGGCCAGGTCTTTGGGACGGATCCAGCCCCTGCCTAGGAAGGAGGATGGTTTGCAAGCCCACCCCAGGCCAGTGGGCCCTTTCAGAGTCGGTCCCCAAGCTCTGCATCTTCACACAGAGAATGAGAATGCCTGGATTAGGCCATCCCGAACTGTTCCTGATGAAACCCTGTCACCCTAGAGCTGAAATTATTATTATTTTTATTATTATTATTATTATTATTTATTGAATTTATATCCCGCCCTTCTCCTTGCGGACTCAGGGCGGCTGACAATCAATTTAAAAATACACCAAAAACAATTACAAAATTTAAAATTAGTTAAAAAGAAATATTTAAATATTGTCTAATTAAAATATGATTAAAACCCCTCTAAAAATTACCCTAGGCCAGTCCCGCTT
>NW_015387348.1:351191-359963 GCF_001527695.2 Protobothrops mucrosquamatus | reverse complement strand
CTGGAATGAGCTGCCCCCAGAGATCAGGGTGATCCCTGATCTCCCTTCCTTCCACCGCGCCCTTAAGACATGGCTATTCCAACAAGCGGGACTGGCCTAGGGCAATTTTTAGAGGGGTTTTAATCATATTTTAATTAGACTATATTTAAATATTTCTTCTTAATTAATTTTAATTCTGTAATTGTTATTTGTGTATTTTTAATCGATTGTCAGCCGCCCTGAGTCTGCAAGGAGAAGGGCGGGATATAAATTCAATAAATAATAATAATAATAATAATGACTCGTGGACTTCAACTCCCAGAATTCCTGAGCCAGCACAGCTGGCTCAGGAATTCTGGGAGTTGAAGTCCACGAGTCATAAAAGAGCCAAGGTTGACTACCCGTCCTAGGATATCGAAGGATCTTGCGGGTGGTTTGGCCAACCTCATGCTTAGTCACTGAGAATCCTGCAGAACTGGCAATTGCCAGATGACAGAAGGGTGTGTGTGTGTGTAGGGGGGGGGGGCTGGAGAATCTGCAAAAAAGAAAGTCTATAACTTGGAAAGATTCTGGAGCAGATCATAAAGAGGTCAATCTGGAGCAATACAGCCCCTGCCAGATGATAGCATGGATTTGTCAAGGACAAATCTTGCCACATCAACCTTTCATCATGTGGAGCGATCTCCTCAGTCGATCATGTAAATGCGGTTGACATCAGATACCTTAATATCAGCAAAGGATTTGGGAAAATTATCCTGTGTCGTGCTGATTAAAGGGTGGGCTGCTAAGAGGGCAGAAAAATCCAACCGATGCAGCCCTCCCTTATTTCTTTATCCTGGTTTCTGGCTTAAAAAAAGGCAGGTCCCACGTGCCACAAGGACCAATCCTGGGTGGTTGAAGGAGGCAGGAACGTGAGGGAGGGAAGGGGGCCCTTTCAGAAGGGACCCCAAGGTCCAGGGGGAGAAAGAGGTGTGAGAAAGAGACTCAGAATAACTCCACCTTAGTTGCACCAAGTATATGTTGGTCTGGAGACTGTTTTGGTAGACTTCCATAATTCTATCACATCACCCTCCTAGCCATCCAGATTCTTCCAGAAAACTAAGTGCTTCTAGTTTTCTGAATCTGCCAACCTAGTTGGGTACCGAAATATCTGCAAGAAAACAACCAAGCCCAGCCGGCAGCGAGGACTCCACTTGTTTTTCCCCCCGTTCAATTCTAAGTCCAATTCTCAAAGACCGCGGCAATATTTCCACTCCATTCCAGGCATCCCATAAGCCTATAACCTTCACCTTCAAGGCCATCTTACGGCCACTCCACTCCTTGGCTTCCAACGCCATCGGTTGCAAACTCATCCTTCAGGCGGGCTCGGGTCTTTTCCTTGTAATTGCGTTTGCAGGGGGGGAAAAAAAAAGTGGGAATATTGGCAAAATCCCAGGGCGGTTTATTTATTAATTCAACGCACATGAACAGTTGCAAGCAGGAAAAAGTGCCAGGGGGGTCTTCCTATGAAGTTGACAAACTCCCAAGCGGGGCCATGGCACAAGGAGCCGTCCGGCCTTTTCAGGACTCCGAGCCTCATAGATCAGTGTTTTTCAACCTTGGAAACTTTAAGATGGGTGGACTTCAACTCCCAGAATTCCCCAGCCAGCAAAGCTGGCTGGGGAATTCTGGGAGTTGAAGTCCACCCATCTTAAAGTTTCCAAGGTTGAAATACACTGTCCATAGATCAGTGGTTCTCAACCTGTGGGTCGGGACCCCATTTGGGGTCGATCGACCATTTCACGGGGGGCGCCAAGCAAGGCTGTCCGCCATTTTTTTTGTCCATTTTTTTTGTCCGCCATTTTTTCCCCCTTTTCCGGCGGGTGCCTTACCTCCCTTGGGCTGGGCCAGCTGGTGGTCGGCCTGCTCCGTCTCTGCGGCTTGCCAGCTACGCCTCGGCCGGCGCAGGGGGCAGAACCACGCATGCGCGGCGCTCCCGGGCAGGGAAAGTCCTCGACTTACGACCGGTTGGGTAGTCCTCGACTTACGACCGGTTTAGTCCTCGACTTACGACCGGTTGGGGTCACGGCATTAAAAAGGTTGAGAACCACTGCCATAGATAATACCGGGGCGCGGGGATCACGGTTCGGGCTGCCTGTCTCGGTTCCGGAGGGGCAGCTGCGGGGTCGGGGGCAGCGGAACCCCCCCCCCACCGCTCCCCGGAGGGACGAGCCCCCCACTGCCCGTTCCTCCCAGGCGTCGTGACGTCAGCATCCCCGGCCTCATTTGCATAACCCCCCTGGCGCCCAATCCCGCGGCGCGCCCCGCTTGGCCTACGCGAGCCCAGCCACTCAGCGAGCGCGGGGCCGGGCCACCACGTGCTGTTGCTAAGCTTCGGCTTCGGAGTTGTTGCTATAGCGGCCGGCCTATGAGCGTCCACGCCGTCCACGCCGTCCGCCTCCGAGGGCGGGCCCAGCGTCGCCGTCCGGGCCGGCGATTGGCCACGCGGCGGCTCCGCCTCCGGCGACTGGCGGGCGCGGCTGCCCGTCGAGCGAGCGAGCGAGCGCCCTGCCTGCCAACCGGGGCGGGAGGGGAGCCCGAGCAGGCGGCGGCCGAGGCGGCGATGGAGTGGAACTCGCTGCTGATGCTGCTGGAGGCCGCCGAGTACCTGGAGCGGCGCGAGCGGGGTGCGCGGAGGGCGGGGGGCTCCGGGGCGGGAGGGCAGGCGGGCGAGGGCGGCGGGTCGGGCCTGCCTTGACGCGGCGCTTTCTTCCCGCAGAGGCCGAGCACGGCTACGCCTCCGCGCTGCCCTTCGAGCGGGCCTGCGCCCGGGGGAGGACCGCCGCCAGGAAGGCCCCCAGCAGCCGGTGAGTGGACGGGGGAGGCCGCCGCCATCTTCCCTCCCCCCCCTCCCCGCGGGGCTCCCTCCTTCTCGGCGCCGCCGNGCGGCCCCCCCGCTGCTCGCCCGAGGAGGAGCCGCTTCCGTGGCCGAGCCCTGCGGGGAGGGGAGATCCGTCCCTGAAAGGAAGCGAGCGCGGGGCCGGCCCGGGTGTGGCCCCCGGCCGCTCCTCCTCTCGCCCTGCCTGCCTGCCTGCCTGCCTGGGCGGCCTTGCTCCGGCCGGGACGGGAACGGAGGAAGAGGCGAGCTCGTCCCGCGAAGGCCCGGCTCTCCTTCCTCCTCCTCCTCCTCCCCCGCCCCCCACCAGCAGCCCGGCCGGGGGGGGGGAGGGAGGGGACCGGCCGAAATAGCCGCTCCCCCCCCCGCCTGGCCGCCCCCGGGGGGCGCTTGGCCCTGGAGCCCAGGCCCCGCTTTCTCCCCCCCTCCTCCCGGCAAGGGGACGGAGGGAGGCAGGGGGGTGGCCTTGGGTGACAGGGGGCCCTGCGAGGCTCGGACAGGCGGCCGTCTGGGGGCAGAGCCTGGGGAGGGAGGGTGGGGGACCCGAGCCCAGGGGAGCCAAGGGTGCCTGTTGCCGGCCAAGGCAGCCCCAGGCGGGCCCAAAGGAGCCCTAGTTCCAGGGGCCGGAGGAGGCCCTGCCGAGGCCTGGGGAGAGGGGAAGTGGGGCCAGCCCCACCGGCCGGAGGGAACCACTCCCAGATCCCGTCCGAAGAAGCTGGCGGCCCTCTCACGGTGCCCGGCCAGCTCCGTGGGAGCAGAGGGCACTTGGGACCCTGCTGGCCTAGAACCCTGGTCCGATCCAGCTGGTCCACGGCTGGCCCGGCCCGGTCCTGTGTTCCCTGCTGACTGCACCCAGTTGAACGTAGGAGTGCCCTAAAGTGGGTCTCGTGACCCCCGACTCGGTTCTCAGTCCTGTTTTGCTGTCTCTGTTCTGAAAATAGCGACATGGCCTGTTAAAACCAGACATCTCGTGGGGTGTGAAGCCAGATTTTTATCTCCAGCTGCTGTGTGAGTTCTGTAGAGCAGTGTTTCTCAACCTTGACAATTTTAAGGCATGTGGACTTCAACTCCCAGAATTCCACAGCCAGCATTGCTGGCTGTGGAATTCTGGGAGTTGAAGTCCACATGCCTTAAAATTGTCAAGGTTGAGAAACACTGCTGTAGAGAATAGTTGCAGGTCCCCCCCAGTGGTGGGATTCAAATAGGTCAACAACCGGTTCTCTCTGTGGATGCCGCTTCTGGAAGTCTATTCTGGGCCTGCTGGGCAACAAAAAATGAGCCACTGGTTCTGCCAAAGGGGTGCGAACCGGACTGAATCCCACCACTGGTCCCTCCCCAGGGAGATGCATAGCGGGCAGTATTGGGCATCCCAAATTGAGTCCACTACTAGCATTGCATATCTGGTACCATCTCATCCTAAGAAATGGTTGCCAGATAAGAAGGTGAGCATTTTTTCCCCTCTCTGGCCATGTGACTGAGCCACCAGCCTTTCATGCACAGTGGCTTTTTTGCCTTCAGCTCAGTCTGTTATTTGGTGCTGGCCTATGAAGTCACGGCTATTCCCTGCCGGAGTGCACTGGGCCAGGGTTGAACATGTGCGGTATTTTTGCCGTGATACTGTTGGCCCGGTGGTAATTGCACTCTTATTCATGGGAATACTTTTTCTCACGTAGGTTCCCAAAGGCAAGGATGAGGTAATGTCAGTTTATTCTGAAGGGCCCGTGAGATGGCTTCCTTCCTCAGGATACCGTGATAGTGTCCTATAAGGTTTGCTGTTTGCTGAACTTGCTTCTACATTTAGCTTAAGTTCTTTAGTCAGGAGGAGGAAAAACATATCTATTAAGGTAATTGTTTTCTGCCATGGTCCAAGTTCATTTAATCTTCAGTTAGTCCTGTGACTGAGTTTTCTATTACATCCCAACAATCAAATTTCAGTTTGAGATATTACAGAAATTTAATCTGATTCAGAGTTGATCTTAAAACTGTGTTAAACCTGAGAAAAACAAAGAAATTGTGTTCTTTGTGTACTGAGTGAAGTGCCTAAATTCTTTAAAAATAGTTCCTATTAGGAACTTTTAAAACAAATGTTTCTATTCGAGTTAATAGACAATATTCTAAAGTACTCCGAGTTAATACATAATATTCTAAAGTATCACATTTTCTGTTTTTAATAGGTCCTCACATAATGAATTAGAAAAACATAGGTAAGTAATAACAGAATTGATAGAGGCATTAATATACACAGATGGCAATTCAGATGTGGTGTTGATTGATAATTACTCATTTGCATATTGATAGAATAAAACGAATCTTTTTTAATGGTAATCAGTGAGTTAAATTTATGCAAATTTTACTCATTTGCATATTTATACATACCATTTATAGGTGGGTAATTTTATACGTACATATTTCATCAGGAGTTTGCAGCAAATTTGGAAGCTTTTAGGAATTTGTTTTAAAACAACTCTGTGATTTATATTTCAGTTCCAAATAAAATTACATTTAATAAATTCTGATTTCATTTTAAGGAATTGTAACTGCTTATGGACACATGATTTTTCTGGAAATAAGATTAAATGAATTTATGCAATTTTAAAAGAAGCCCACCATTAAGCTAGAAGAGAAAAACGAAAGCAACTTCCCATCCCTAGAAAGTTGAAGGATTATTGGGTGGTCTGCCGAGATTAACAGTGTAGTACAGTGGTGGCGAACCTAGGGCACGGGTGCCAGAGGCGGCACTCAGAGCCCTCTCTGTGGGCACGCGCGCCGTCGCCCCAGTCCTAGGCCTTCAGCTGGGTTTTATAAAACCTTTTCGCTTTAGGCCTCCGCCGCTGTGTGCAAAAAAAAAAAAAAGGTTCAGTCAATCAGTCAATTTCAACTTCTCGCGGGAAAAAAAAGATCTTGCAAAGTTGGAATTGATTGATTGAACTTTTTAGTCCCACCCAGTCTGCCGTTACCACCGCAGCCACGCCCACCCAATGGGCCACGCCCACCCAATGGGCCACGCCCACCCGGCACCTGACGATGCATGAGTGGGTTTTGGGTTGCAGTTTGGGCACTCGGTCTCTAAAAGGTTCGCCATCACTGGTGTAGTACAACCCCTTGAAAGAATGGAAAGCAGAGGTGGACATAAGAAACGCTCTCTGCGAATGAATATAGCATTTATTTGGGGGGCCTTTTTTTTCGTGGCTGCTTTGCAGAGTGCTTTCTGCTGCCTGGGCACCTGAATGTGTAGAGACAGCCTGGAACAGATTTACAAAGCAGCAGCCTTGTAAATCTGGGGAAAGATCTGCCTTTTCTGCCCAAATGCCTCCCTTGAAGAACCTGCAGGCCCTAATTAGCAAAAAGGGGGGTTTCCACATGGGTGCCCTTTTTATCTCGCTTATTCATGTGTTACTTACCATCTTTTGTTGATCGCATTGTATAAATATAGTTTTCACATAGATAAAAGATCAATAAAAAGCTGAAATTTTGGCTAGCTGCTGCTAAAGACTTGGAGAATTTATTATAAAAGGAAAACTTATTTTGGCAAAAATAATGAGCTGAATAAGATGCTATAGATTCAGCTCTCAGGCCATGCCACAAAAAGATGTTAGTTTTAATGAATATACGCTAAACTATATTAAAATGGAGGAGTGCAGATTTACCACCAGCTTATCAAGTAACTTAGGAGACTAGCGCCAATGACCTAATAGCTAGCCATCAACACCCCAATCAACATCTAAAGAGCCACACACACAACAGGCACCCTATAAATGCCACACACAGAGTAGCCCAAAGCCCCCACACTGCCAGGGAGAACTTCCCCCTGAGGATGGGGGCTTTGGCACCAGTCCAAAAGCTCGGAAGACAAAACATCTCGTGGCAGTGAATGACCCAGATTGGATCCTCTATTAAAGTTTATTATTATTTTTTTGTTTTGTCATTTTCCTTGTTTTGGAACATTTGTAGTGCTTGTTAGCTGCCCAGCGTCATTTGGCAAGCGGGTGGCCATGTGTATTAAATAAATAAACAAATAAATAAGATATTGCAGAATGTCAGTTTTCAGAGGCTGAGAACATGGATTAAACTCTGTTTTCCAAACACCCCTTGCTTGGCTCCGTTTTCAAGTATTGACTGATTTTTGCCCACGCAGAAATTTTAAAAGGCCTCTTTTTCTTCTTAGAAGAAGCTGGAGGGAAAAGGTTGAAGTAATCCTTGATCCTTTCCTTTAGGCAGATTAGCAGTTACAAATTTCATCACTTACTCTTAATTAGAAGGCATAATTAGCTAATGAAGTTATTGAGTAATATGTATATTACAAATCTGAAAGAACTGTTCTAATTTCCGGTCCCACGTTTAAATTTTGTCTTTGGGATTCACCTGGTGAAGAAGCCGACCCCACAGCGTGTATCTGCTTAGCGTAAATCTCCGTGTTATACGTATTTAAAAGAAATGCTGGTAAGGGGAGAGGAGAAGGCCCGTTTCCTCTCCCTCCAGCTCACTCCCATTTCTTTGAATTGGGGCTGCATCCCTGGGAATTGCATTCCGCCCTGGTGCTCTGGTGCTCATACCAGGTGTGAATGTAACATGGGCTTGCAACTTTCCAGGGATGCAGGGTAGCTCCAGAGGACAGCGTCCCCCCTCCCAGTCCTGGGAAAACAGATAGCTGCTATCCAGGAGCCTCGTTCAGACAGATGGGAGTACCCTGTTTGGAATCAGATCTGAAGCCCAGCCCTGCACGGCTTCAGGCCCTGGAGACCTGGACTGGGAAGGAAAGTGGGAAAGGGAGAAATAGCCGAGGGAAGATCCGGGAAGCAGCCATCCCTTCCGTGGATACACACTTCAGAGTCATTGGGTCCCACCCTCGCTTCATACACAGGGACGGACTCTCTTAATGACCACTGGGCCTAGATGGGCACCTGCTGTTTTCTGCATCACTGGAAACTAACCAGACTAGTCTCTGGCCTTATTCCCAAGGACTTTTATCACATGAGAATTGTTACATCAGTTCACCCCAAGGCTCCAGGATGTACTGGTGAATGTAAAAAACCAGGTTTCAGGATCCTATTACTGACTGTTTTTAAATCAGACAAATATATTTGCACTGGAGAAAAAACATACTTCAGTTAGGTGCTTCATTTCGCTTTAACATTAACTGAGTTGAAAGGGCAGGCAGACTTACATGGAAGGAATGGCTTTTTCTGGTTTTCCCAATAACTTGGTCTCGGGCTTTTAAAAGCTCTGATGAGCACATTTGAATGTAGCCAGGAAGGCACCCCTGTTCCCAAGCAGAGCCAGTGGAAGATTTGAGGAGCCCAAGTAATACTTTTTAGGAGACTGCTGGGAAGATGGGGACCATATCTCAGCTTTTCTGTTTCCAGCCAATAGGTTTTTTTTTATTTTTTACCAATAAACTCTTTGTTTGCTGCATGCTCCATCTTTTGTTGCAAGTGAGAAAATAAACATGCTGATGGATTCCTGCATTATTTTGTGTTGTTCTAAATGGCAAATTGTTTCTCCTCCCTCCAAACGGAACTCTTTGGGCTTTGGTGAATGAAAAGAGCACTGTGCCCAAAAAAAATCATAGCTCAGTGAAAATACTGATTCAGTCAGTGAGGAAAGAAAATTCCCATTAGGAAAAGCCTGAACACTAAATGAATTAATACAACGTTTATGATAGAATAGTGCCCACATTTCAGTTCACTGTGGCACACCTCAGCTGTCCTCTGTGGATCCCGGAAAGCTGTGGAACAGCTGAGCCAAAACTATCCAAAGACCAGATTTTGACTGGAGATGGAGGGAAGCAAGTAAGAGATCTAATAGGATGCCTAGTTTGGAGGAAAGGTTGGAGATCCCGTTATTTTTATTTTCTGTGCCTCAAAGAGAATATTGCTAAAAGTTAGAAAAACAGAAATAAAAGGAGGAACTTTGTGTAT
>NW_015387348.1:340912-350111 GCF_001527695.2 Protobothrops mucrosquamatus | reverse complement strand
ATGTTTACCTTAGTGGGGACGGAGGTGAGGCCAAAGGTAGCTGAAAGAGAGAGGATTAAGGGCTCATGTTTCACCTGGTTCTCCTCCGGCGCAAATGGATTTACGTGGACGTTGCAGCAGAGGCTGCGCAGGCCTCGGACGCCCCTGCGCCATTCGGAAACACCCATTTTAACTAACAGGAAAAGGGTTCTGAGTTACAGTCTCAACTTACCCACAGCAAGTTGTTTGTAACACCCACTTTGTACTCAACTAAACGCTTTTCCTTTCTTTGTGACTACCTCCTGGAGAACTGTAAAGTCAGTTGCTTTTTAAGCTGTGATTTTTTTTTTTTTTTTTGCTTACATGGTTCCGTATCCGTTTAATCATTCTGTTTGACAGACTATTATGATATCCTACAGCTTGATGTGTGCATGAACCCAACCAAGGATTGTTGTTCAGGAAAGAGAGTCTTTTGGGGGGAACAAAGTTAATCAGGATTATTTCCCCCGTTGATAGTAGCAGCAGGGATTTGGTTCATTTCTGTAGAAATAGTTGGGGGAGCAAGTACTTGGAGCCCCTCCCTTCTCCGCCCCCCCTGCCCCCCACTATCCTAATCAGGGCTGCTGGGAAAAGTCTCCAGCTTCCTTGCCTACCACCACCCTTTGCAAAGAAAAGTGGCAGCTACTATATCACCCATGTGGGGATAGTCTGGACCTTGCAGTCCTCTTCAGGATCACTTCCCGGCAATCCGGGGGCCAATCAGATGCGAGCAGGAGATTACTTTCTTTGTTAAGCAGATGGGTCTCATTGATTTGGCTCTGTAGAAATTGGAAGAACAGGACCGGAAAGCTCTAAACATTAAAGAACAACTGCAGCGAGAACATCGGTACCTCAAGCGTCGATTGGAGCAGCTCTCCGTGCAGGGCCTGGAGCGAGTCCGCACCGACAGCCTCGGATCAACGATATCGACGGATTCGGAGCAAGGTAGGCGGTTCGAATTCTGCGATCTCCCATCTAAAAGTATCCGCGCTTGAAATGCACCGACAGGGGCAGGGTGTGCAGCAGGAAGACTCGAGGCCATTCAAAGCTACCCAACTTCTTTTTGAAAAACAAAATTTCAATAACAATTGGTGATGGGCTGGAAAAATAAATGTATTTAGCAGTTAGAGAGAAAACCGGTTGCTGCCGAGAAGAATGAAGCCAGAGGTGCAAAGCGTCAAGATTCAGCATGTTCTTTGCAAAACAAACGACAGCTCAGGCTGTGAGCCACGTCTTGTTCCCATCCAATTTGAGGTAATCCTGCAACAATTGCCATGTTAATGTTGGACCATGTCCCAGGACCTACTGAGGTGATTGTTGCATTGTTACTATTATCGTGCAGAATGAATAGTGGACTTTATTCTTGGTTACTAAAGGTAAGAGTTAGTTTGAGAAGTTGGAGTTACCCTTTCAGTCAGTGTTTCTCAACCTTGACCATTTTAAGGCATGTGGACTTCAACTCCCAGAATTCCACAGCCAGCAATGCTGGCTGTGGAATTCTGGGAGTTGAAGTCCACATGCCTTAAAATGGTCAAGGTTGAGAAACACTGCTTTAAGTGCATTTATTGCAAGTGGAAACTCTTTTGTATACATATCCTAACCCAGGAATGTCCAATCTTGGCACCTTGGAGGCTTATGGGCTTCAACTCTGACGCTTCCCTCCTCTTCCCCTGTGTAGAGGTGGACATTGAAGGCCTGGGCTTCACCCCGGCCGAGATGGACAGCAGCGGGAGCGGCAGTGACGCAGAAGACAGCTTGCAAGGCAGCTCGAGCGACAGCGGCTACGCCCGGCCCCACAGACGCCACGCCCGGCTCCTGTAGCCTCCGCCCCAGCGGCTGGATCTCCCGCCGGAAGCCCTTCCCCCCCCCCCCCCCGGAGGTGCCATCGACCGCCGCTCTTCAGAAAGCGCCCCTGGGGAAGACGCCTCTGCCTGGGGTTCCCTAGCCTGTCGATAATACCGCCGTAGAAATCCGGGGTTTGGGATATTGTAGATAAAATTTTGGGTTAATGTTCCTTCGCCTGCCCCTAATGCAAGCGGTTCCTCACTGAGGGGCTCGGTCGATCTCTCCCAGAGGTTTAGAACTTCCGCTTTTGAATAAATTACTTGGACCCATTTTGATAAATTGTTCTAGATGTTAAAATACGCAGGGACGCTGCCTGGAAACTAACACATTCATGTAAAGTTTTAACAACGTGGCTTGGCAAACGAGTGGGCACCGGACTTTTATCCCCGCACACCTCAGCCGACGTAACTAACCCAAACTGCAAAAATTCCCTTTTGTGTGCATTGTCCCACTCGCAGCTGCTTTGGAGTCTTCGAAAAGGAAAAGATGAAGCTGTTAAAGCAGGCTGCCATTTTAAAAAATAGTTTTGCAAAGACTGTCGCGGTCGGCTCATTTCGGTCGTTTTGAGACAGGGAGTGTCCGACGCTGATCCCTAAAGAGGAGGAGGGTGTGTGGCTCTTCTCTAGAAGAAGAAGAAGGAGGAGGAGTAGGAGGAAAGCCGGTTCTGTTAATCAGGTGACCTGCAACGACACAGCAGCTCCCCCTGTTTCGTAGCAGCTCATTCCGGCTATTCTAGCAGCAGCGTCGTCCTCCTGGCGGCTCAGATAGGGAAAAGGGCTGGGCAGGATGGACTCCTGGTACCCCAAAGAGCCTGGGGCTGTCTCTCCTTGCAGGTTTTTAGCAATAGCTGCACCGCACACCTTCCAGCACCAGCTGTCCATCCTCTTCCTCCTCTAGATGTCCAGATGGGGTCCCCGCTTTCTTAGAACCGTTCATGGGTCGGACGGAGGCTGACTTGTGTGCCAGGAAAGCGGGGGAATCCCAAGAGGTTTCAGTGCAAGGAAGGAGCCAGACAGGCAGAGGGGGTGGGGGCCTTTGACCAAGGGCCCCGGGGTCCCACGGCTTCTCTCCTCTTGCAGGCAGAAAGCTCCCGTACCGAGGAAGGCTTGGCGGGAGCTCTTGGCTTCTTGGACCGGATGACAGGCAGTCCTCGGCTTATCGCCGTGATGTGACCGACCTCTTTTGTGAACAGCTGCCATAGTCCTTAAAAGCAGTTGTTAAATGAACCAGTGAGTTAGCTATGGGCACAGTGTTCCCCCCCCCCCCCACAAAAAGCAAGTAAGTGCTACTTTTTGACAAAGCTGTCATAAAATAGAGGTTGTTCACCACGGGATGCTGCAAACAGACATAAATGCACTGGTGTTGCCGGGCACCCAAAATTTGGTCATGTGACTGCAAGGGGAGGGGCACAGATTGGAAATTAAAATTTGGATCTTAAGTAGCCTCAAGGTGGGTCCATCGTAACTGAACGGTTGCCAAGCGACTGCTCTTTAAGTAGATTATACATTAAATATTTCAGTATTTTTATTGGAGGATTTTGAATCGCATGACCCCGGGTAGGATAATTAAAGCAGCGTTGTTTGCTCAGTTTTGTGTTGTTTCTCTTATGTGGAGTTGCCAATAAACTTAAAGGAAAGTTTAGCTTTAAATTTCAGTATTGATACTGTGATTTATATGCTATGCTGGCAGTTTTCAAAATAACAAAACGCTCTTAAGATTGCCTCATTCGTTTAGCATTCATCCAGCGTTTTAGAATGTAGTTACTCCTCTTGTAGCAATATGGCAAAGTTGTAATTGAAAGCAGTTTAAGCTTAGTGAAGTAATTAGTCTGGCTTGCTGATAATTAAAAATGGACCAATCTTTGCATTTGAAAAAGGTCTTTTTTAAAAAAAAAAAGTGATAGAAAGCTATATACTCTCTAGCCAACTGGTTTATTTCCTATAGGTATATTTCCTATAAAATAGTCTGTATTGTATTTTCCTAATTCTTCTGAACTACTTAACTAGAGAAAGGAGATACTGAGCCCAACCAGAGTCTCAGGGACTCTTCATGCTTATCATATTGTGCCTTGTTAACTATTTCCTTCCTTCCTTCCTTCCTTCCTTCCTTCCTTCCTTCCTTCCTTCCTTCCTTCCTTCCTTCCTTCCTTCCTTCCTTCCTTCCTTCCTTCCTAAGTCAGAATTCTTGGCGGTGTCATTTTGCCTCAGATGAAATAGTGAGCTTATTTTACCTTTCCGCAGATGGGAAAAGAAACCCCCATTCCCATAATTCCCCCCCCCTTAGTGGAACGCGTAATGCTTGTGCCTCTTGGAGAAGGGGGGCACAAGAAACTCCGTGCTCCCTGCTCCAGAAATTGGTATCCTTCCACCCAAGAGTTCAGTCAATCATGGCGGTTTAAATGGATGGACGGATCCAGTTCGGATGCGCCCCGGTGGCCCCAGAGGGAAAAGGCCGGGGCCGGCGGAGGAGCTTGACTCCGGGGCGGGGCCCGCTCTTGAACCCGGGGCAGGTTGCAGGATCAATTCAGTGCCTTTGGCTATTAAAATCCAAAACTACAATTATGTGCTTTTCCGCATTGAACATTTTTAATCTTAAACAAAAGCATAGCCTGCTAGGATGGATGGAATTAACACGGTTGGTTTCTTTATGTTTTTCCCTTCGGTGCTACAAGACAGAAAATTAGGAATTCAGTTCTGGCAGCTCATGACGACTCTCAGTTTGCTTCTGAGTAGCCTCGGATTCGTCCTCAAGAATATGATGGGTTAAATTACCTTTTGTAGCCGTCCCTCCTTCATCCGGGAGGAGAGCTGTAAGGCTATTTCTGGCAGCTGCATTTAAGATTAATAAAATCTGTTACGTTACTTTGCTATTTTTTAGCATTATGAGTATGCTAAACTCATTGTACATTTCTAAAGTCCCCACGGGGAAGGGTATACAGCAATATAAGGATTGTGTGTGGCTGATTAAAAAAACAGCATTAGTTACTAATTCCTTTTGATTATTTTTGTTCCAATTTCCAAATCAGTGGTTTTTCTTCTAGAGGCTTTAATAACCATGAATAGGGGAAATTGCTAGTCATGTTAGTTTCCCATTACAATATAATGAATTTACTCATGGCTTTTAGAATGTTTGTTTCATGAAAAGCAATTCTTGCACAGAACTTTCCTACCGGAAAAAAAAATATATGGGAGAATGGAAAAGAGACTTTGTGAAAAACATCATTGACTTTCTGCCATTCTGATGTTTTTAAAAACATGTGTACAGTTTAATGAACTCTTCCATGCTGAGTATCAGTGGCTTTGTAGATCTTTTATATTTTCAATAAAGATTATTCAATATTCTGAGCTGCAAAGTGGTTTCTGGTTTTCACTTAATCATTGCTGCTCTGGCTGAGGCTTCAAGGACCGGGCCCCGTTAGCAAACCCCACTCCTGTTGCAATGTTAACACATCCCACCACAGAGCAGATATGGGTGTAAATTCTGCACACCAGGGGGACTGTTGAGAACAGTTTACGTTAAAGCTAGTTGTATAGATTAAGAATTGTCTGCTGGATCATTTAATTAAGGAAGAGGCTGAATGTTAAATCAATCTTACTTTTAAAAAACACAAAAGAAAATAGATATCAACGCAAGAACAAAAAACATTTAGCAGAGTATACGATATAAAAAGCATGCCGACAGAAATTTGCTGGATCTGTATTTTGTTTCGGGCAGTTGAGATGTGATTTCGCAGTGAAGACATCGGTCGGTTGCCGTGATCAGATGACCCTCTGCTTGCCTTTGGGTCGACAGGTGCCAGCACTAACTGCAGGGAGACAGGACCTGTTAGATCAGCCCACCCAGGGGATCGATGGACCCCATCGAGTCCTGGGAGCTTGCAGCTTCCCTGAAGGATCCGGTGGCTGGTTCGGTCCGATTGCTCCCCACAGGGGGTGGGTTGGCTGGGCCAAGGATCCCTCTGCTCCTACGCAGCCTCTCCCTGTGTGCCGGTCCTGACCTTGGTTGAGGGGGGCTGATGGTTCAAGGGATGGAAGTGCCAGGAGAGCCGCTGGGAGCCCCACTGGAGGGAGAGCCGAGGCGAGTCTGACACCCACCCACCCATTTTAGCCCTTGTGCCCTTAAGGGCAGGGGGATGTCTTCCTCCGCCCTTGTTGCGTCTGCTGACGCTGGACCCGTGGCTCTGATCAGAGTGGCCCCAGTCTCTGCGCGGTAGGGAGGGAACCCTGGAATCCGTTGGGCTGTCTGATGGATAAAGTCACTTCACCAAATTAACCATTTTGTTAAGCATTTTTTTCAAATTTTATTTGAACAATCAACCAGTCGGAGAGCTTGCCTCCAGAAGCTGTGGGGGCTCCATCACTGGAGGCTCTGAAGAAGAGACGGGACGGCCCCTTCTCCAGAATGGCGGTAGGGTCTCCTGCTTGAGCAGGGGGTTGGACTAGATGACCTCCAAGGTCCCTTCCAGCTCTATTCTGATTGACTGATTGCTTTGCTCCAGTCTAGACTCTTAATTGGGCAGGGCAGGTCAGGTCAAGGTTGTCCAGGACAGGGCCTGGAGGCGACTCCCAAGGAAAGGGACGGGCCCTGGGTCAGCTTGGCCACCTGTTTGGTGGATCTAGGTCAGGGATAGGCAACCTTGGCTCTTTTATGACTCATGGACTTCAACTCCCAGAATTCCTGAGCCAGCATAGCTGGCTCAGGAATTCTGGGAGTTGAAGTCCATGAGTCATAAAAGAGCCAAGGTGGCCTACCCCTGGTCTAGGCCACTCCGGGGGGAGGGGGAGGGGGGCTAACAAACGCATGCAGTACTGTTTCTTAATTTCTGTTAAGGATTTTAATCAAAAGATAAAAACAAACAAGAACCAATGTAAAGTTTCTTAAAAGGAGGAGGGGGGGGGAGAAAAAGAGAAAAAAAGCCAGAGGTGGGTACATGTCATATCTAAAATCACAAAAAAAATACAGAGCAATGTGTAAATTCATAGCGCACTTTTGAGAATAATTTGATCCCCGATGCCTAGAATAGCATTTTCTCACAAGTCGACATTGGGAGGTGGGAATAAAACCTCTTTTCACAGCCACACTTGTTAAAGTAATACCCTGTGTAACGGTTCCTTAAATAAAGCTGGAAAATGGTTGTAAATAATAGAGAATGAATGCAGGGCATTAAAATTTGGAAAGCAAATAAAGTATATTTAAGATTAAGGGTAAACCGTAACATTAGAAGACTTCTTATCATTTTCTTTATCCCCCCCCTTTATTGATATTATTATGAATATCGTTATTCTGTTGCTGGGAGCTTCTGCACCGGACACAAATTCCTTGTGCGTTGTCTAATCACACACTTAGCCAAATAAAGTATTCAATTCAAATTCAGTTCACTATGTTGAGTCTTGGTACCTGGCCTGTATCTCCTAGTGCTATTTAACACTAAGGCTACTGTAGTAGCCTCTAGGGAAGAGACCTGCTTTGTGTTCACTTGTAGTAAATCCATTCTTGGTTTGTGCCCTTTCTTTCTGCAGCCTTACCATTAGGTAATGTTACATTATGATAGAGGAGGAGGAGGAGGAGGAGGAGGAGGGAAAAAAAGATAATAATAATAATAATAGTAAAGTTGGAAGGTACCTTGAAGGTCATCAAGTCCAACCCCCTGCTCAGGCAGGAAACCCTATACCATTTCGGACAAATGGCTGTCCAGTCTCTTCTTAAAAACTTCCAGTGTTGGAGCATTCACCGCTTCTGGAGGCAGGTTGTTCCACTGGTTCATTGTTCTCACTGTCAGGAAGTTTCTCCTTAGTTCCAGGTTGCTTCTCTCCTTGATGAGTTTCCACCCGTTGCTTCTCGTCCTGCCTTCAGGCTCTTTGGAAAATAGCTTGACTCCCTCTTCTTTGGGGCAGCCCCTGAGATACTGGAAGACTGCTATCCTGTCCCCCCTCGTCCTTCTCTTCGTTAAACTAGACAACCGCAATTCCAGCAACCGTCCCTTATATGCTTTAGCCTCCAGTCCCCCAATCATCCTTGTTGCCCAATCATCCTTGTTGCTCTTCTCTGTACTCTTTCCAAAGTCACAAAGGAAGAGTGAGTGAGCTGAGAAGGAAAAGCCAGTGGAAGTTGTGGTTAGATGGAGTTGATGAGTTTCCCAGAAAGGTGAGACGTTTATGGGGCAAAAGAAAAGATGTGAGATGGTGGATGGACACATGGAAACAAGGGCGGTGCGCAAGGTTAGAAAAAAACAAACTCATAAGATCTCCTTTTTTCTCCCTTAAGTTCTTTTGCCCACTAATTCTTGCCTTTTTTTGGGGGGGGCACTTTTCAGAATATAGTTTGCCCTGAACAGGAACAGCATATCAAATCGGTGCTTTCGGGAGGGGGGGGGGGAGACAAAGAAAAACTAGAGCAAGGAAAGGTGGGAGACAGCCCTGGAGGGCGACTCAGGTATTCTTGCGTTGTGGTTCTCACATAAAGTGTGATTAGGAAGGATGGTCTCTTGTTTGTTCTGAAATAGTGATGTTTTCATGAATTCCAGCCCAGGCTTCTCAATGGAAGAGCTCCTCATGAAACTGGTCTTTGCACTGAATTTATTACCCTGAATATTCAGAGGCTGCAGATAACACCAAAAGCTTAGTCGAGAGGAATAAAATTGCAGCTGAAAATTCAGTGGAGGGGGGGGGAGAGCAAATGGTTGGAAACTCTGCTGCAGAAAAATGCAAGTTTAACCTGAATTTTTTTTGGGGGGGGGGGAGGGGCTGCTTCCCTATTGAATTTTAATTTTTTTTCTTTTTGGTAATGCCTAGGTCATTTATTTATTTGGTCAGGTGCATACAGTATATATGTATAGCATATCTATAGAGATAGAGAGAGTGGTGGGATTCAGCCAGTTCGCACCACTTTGGCAGAACCGGTAGCTCATTTTTTGTTGCCCAGGCCCAGAAC
Source organism: Protobothrops mucrosquamatus (assembly GCF_001527695.2). Taxonomy (NCBI): domain Eukaryota; kingdom Metazoa; phylum Chordata; class Lepidosauria; order Squamata; family Viperidae; genus Protobothrops; species Protobothrops mucrosquamatus. Next base: position 341,318 of record NW_015387348.1, on the reverse strand, counting down.
GGACTTCCGGAAGTGGGTTGTTCACCTATTTCAGGGGTAGTCAACCTTGGCTCTTTTATGACTCGTGGACTTCAACTCCCAGAATTCCTGAGCCAGCCATGGTATGCTGGCTCAGGAATTCTGGGAGTTGAAGTCCACGAGTCATAAAAGAGCCAAGGTTGCCTACCCCTGACCTATTTGAATCCCACCACTGGATATAGACAAACATACCTTATTTATTAAATTTATATGCCACCCATCTCAATCTCTCTCTCACACACACACATACACACAAAACACACAAATGTCACATGCTCAATTTATTGGGGTGTGGAGGAGTGGAGAGACAGAAAATCCCTCGGAGGGAATGCAATGGAGACAGGCATCAACACTTAAGGATCTTAAATAACACTAAGTCTGATTCTTG
>NW_015387348.1:304066-340589 GCF_001527695.2 Protobothrops mucrosquamatus | reverse complement strand
TACCTTATTTATTAAATTTATATGCCACCCATCTCAATCTCTCTCTCACACACACACATACACACAAAACACACAAATGTCACATGCTCAATTTATTGGGGTGTGGAGGAGTGGAGAGACAGAAAATCCCTCGGAGGGAATGCAATGGAGACAGGCATCAACACTTAAGGATCTTAAATAACACTAAGTCTGATTCTTGCAATATGAAGATGTGGCTATTTCAACAAAACATTTTTGGTTTGTTTACCAGACACCTCAGGGAAGATTTAAAAAAAAAAGATGGCTGTAAATTTTTATTATGCTGGAAATATGCAATGATTGAGCGGACCTTTATACAAATGATTTAAGCTTCCTCCACCATCACCCTATTTTGGTTTAATATCCATTGGGTTGTTAATATGGTTTTGGGAACATTGATGCCACATTAAAATGTGAACGCATGGTTGAATTATATACAAAAAATTTGGAATTATCCTATATAAATCACTATGGATTTACTGAGCATAGAATGTTGCAAAAACATTTCTCAGTTAGAGTGGAAGGACAGGGCCAGCCTAGATCCAGACTCCTGTGTCTCCTTTTGAACGTTGCAGGTCCAAATTGTATCCTCATCGAAGTCACAATGTAAAAATATACTGAAAGATCTAAATAATTCTTGAGAAAACATGAATGAAATTTCAGGATGGCTGAATTGATAGGGCTGTTGCTTCAACATGGCCAGGCTGCTGAGATTGTGAACAGCTGTGTTTCAGCAACATGAGGAGGGTCACAGAGACTTCACATCTGTTCTGAAAGGACTGTGATCCTGGCAGAGCTTAGATCTCCTTATTCTAGGTTGGAGATCTCTCCTTGATCAGTTTCCATCCTTTGCTTCTTGTCCTGCCTTCAGGTGCTTTGGAGAATAGCTTGACTCCCTCTTCTTTGGGGCAGCCCCTCAGATATTGGAACACTGCAATCATGTCCCCCCTTGGCCTTCTCTTCATTAAACTAGACACTCTGAGCTCCCTCAACCATTCATCCTATGATTTGGCCTCCAGAACCTTCATCGTCTTTGCTGATCTTCTCTGTATTCTTTCTAGAGACTCACTTCCAGGGCTGCTCTCCGGCCCACAGGCCCCTCTGCTACTGTTGTCTTTATTTTATTTTATTTTTTTCATGCCATGATCCATGGCGTGACTGTTTGCCAGTTTCTGTGGGGCCCTGGTCCATTTCGTGATGTTTCTGAGCTTCTCAGATCCCTGCCTGGCTGGCATTTTTACCTGGAAAGCGCTGCTACCTGGTTGGCTGAGGTCCTCTGCCCGTTTCGGTGAAGGGCGTGGGTCCACTCCGTATCCAGCGATGCACTCCCGTCTCCTTACCGCCCTGAAGGTACCTCTTGCCCGTAAGGCGGACCAAATTCCATATATCGATTTGAACCACAAAATGTGCGGCTTTAATCATCCTTGAAAAACGCTCTAGCCTGCCTTATCGGCTTGCCCCGATGCCTTGCTGAATTGCTAAGCAACCGCTCTGTGGGGTGTTTCGTAAGTATTTATAATCTCCAGCATGTGATTTATTTATTTTTCTCTCCCAGAGAGGGGAAGGCAGCAGCCAGGGCTTCCACCAGCTCGTGTCATGCTGCTTCCACCCAAGTAATAAACCCGGAGAGGCTATTTCCACAGGTGGAATGGCTGTTATGTGAGAAATGACCCATAACTGCATTGACCTGGGGGGGGGACAGGGAGGCTGCCCCCTCCGAAGCTCCTTCCCATGTATTTTCCACATCTGTGCGTGCAAACTGACAACATCTGCTTTTATTCAAAGACCAAGGGGACGATCCAGCCTTCATCTTACTATTTTATTTCTATATTTTATTTGTCAAATGTGCTGGTTGCCCATCTTACCACAGACTAACCCTTGGCAGCTTGCAACATTAAAAGATAAAACTCTAGAAATAAAATACTACAAAGCTGTAAAAATGCAAAATACACTGGCTAAAAGATGGGGAAGGAGGGAGTAGGATGAGGGGGGGATGGATATTAATCTATCAACCACCCCCAGTGTGAAGCCCCCTCCCTTTGGAGCCCCAGGCCAGCTGCAGAGCCCGGTCTTTATACAGAAGGTAGCAGAAGTAGTTGCTGCCTTGCAGTTTTGTTAGGAAGGAAGTGTCTGAACTGTTCCCAGTCAGTTTCCATTATGTGTGTCTGCTGGAGGGTCATAAATGAAGAGAACGAATACAGTGTTGACCACTCACCTTGATGGTTTTATTTATATAGCTGCCCCTCTCGTGGAAATGACAAGCCATGGACGCACACCCGGGCAGAGGCGTATTGTGAAGCCATATCGACAATTGACTTGTGAAAGAGTTGTAGACCTCCTACTTGCTTGCTTGATGCTCCCCTGGTTTAGCAAAACTCCACACCCCAGGAACTTCCTGGAAAAACTGTTGGGCCTGCTCATCAATCAGCCAGATGTGGAAAGAGGGTGTGTGCCCAGGACTGCAATGAAAAACTCTGGAAGATTCGGCTGGTGGAATCTTTTCAGCACAACCTATTACAGTGATGGTGAACCTTTTAGAGACCGAGTGCCCAAACTACAACCCAAAACCCACTTACGTATCGTCGGGTGCCGGGTGGGTGTGGCCCATTGGGTGGGTGTGGCCCATTGGGTGGGCGTGGCTGCACTGGTAACGGCAGACTGGGTGGGACTAAAAAGTTCAATCAATCAATTCCAATTTTGCGAGATCTTTTTTTTTCCCACGAGAAGTTGAAATTGATTGAAAAAAGTTGAACCTTTTTTTTTTGCACGGCAGCTGAGGCCTAAAGCAAAAAGGTTTTATAAAACCCAGCTGAAGGCCTAGGACTGGGGCGACAGCATGCGTGCCCACAGAGAGGGCTCTGAGTGCCGCCTCTGGCATGTGTGCCATAGGTTCGCCACCACGGACCTATTATAGTTGGTCCCTGAAATCAATGCTTCTGCCAGGTAAAAGTGTAAAAATAAAGAGATGGCAGCCCATCTGCCCACCACAGTGGTAATCTTTGGACGTCCTTCCATTGATTGGGAGAAGCCTGGAAGGAAGAGAAGGCAGCATGTGCGATGCACCGACTGCTTTTCTTATAAGATTTCCTATTATTTTCCTACACAATACAAACCAGAGCTGAAATAGAAGCAGCAGAGCTGACAATCTAGACCAGGGGTAGTCAACCTTGGCTCTTTTATGACTCGTGGACTTCAATTCCCAGAATTCCTGAGCCAGCATAGCTGGCTCAGGAATTCTGGGAGTTGAAGTCCACGAGTCATAAAAGAGCCAAGGTTGACTACCCCTGATCTAGGCGGTGAACATTGTGTTGACATAATCTTCTGGTGACTCAAGGATGGGGGAAGCACCAACAGCAACCCACATGGGCCCTGAGCTCCTTGTACCCGTTACTGAAGAACGGATCTGGCCCCAGGCCTTGAAGGGGCATCCACCAGAAACCAGCGAGGGACAAAGGCTCTCTCTGTCTTGAGATTTTTCTTCCTTCCTGGCTGGAAGTTCCCAGTTCATAGTCCATCGTTCTTCTGAGTGAAGTAGCTCCATCAGCCACTCCCTCACAGAAGAACAAGATGCTTTGTTTGTGGCCTGTCATCTCGGCTGCCTCTCTTATACCCGTCCCAGGAAGACCCTTCTCCCCTGCTCTGCTCCGTTCTGCTGCAAGACCCTCACGCGCGGCGGAGACCCTGAGGCCGGGGCCCAATCCACTGCATTCCTCATCCCCACAAGCCTGCATGACCTGCTCCTGGGTGGGAAGGTCAGGAGGACGGGCATGATGGTGCAAACCCAGGTCTGGGCTCTTTGTAATGTGTGTCGCTGCCTTCCATACTTTTTTATTTTTAATCCTATCCTCCAGACTCCCTGTTTAAAAGGTTCAGTAGGCATGGGAGCCATTTTGAGATTGAGGTAAGCAGGGATTTTTTTCTCATAGAACGCCCAGAACGGAGTTAATAATAATAATAATAATAATAATAATAATAATAATAATAATAATAATAATAATAATAATAATAATAATAATAATAATAATAATAGTAAAGTAAAGTTGGAAGGGACCTTGAAGGTCATCTAGTCCAACCCCCTGCTCAGGCAGGAAACCCTATACCATTTCGGACAAATGGCTGTCCAGTCTCTTCTTAAAAACTTCCAGTGTTGGAGCATTCACCGCTTCTGGGGGCAGGTTGTTCCCCTGGTTAATTGTTCTCACTGTCAGGAAGTTTCTCCTTAGTTCTAAGTTGCTTCTCTCCTTGATTGGTTTCTATACGTTGCTTCTTGTTCTGCCTTCTGGCGCTTTGGAGCATAGCTTGACTCCCTCTTCTTTGGGGCAGCCCCTGAGATATTGGAACACTGCTATCATGTCCCCCCTCGTCCTTCTCTTCACTAAACCACCTTTTTGGGATGGAACCTTGTAGAGTAGGCAAGGCGGGTTGTATGACGTGTGAGTTCCGGCACCTTTTTTTTTTTTTTTTTAGAAAAAAAGCACTGGATGTAAGTATATTTAGAGAATACAAAATACAGAATAACAGAGTTGGGAGAGACCTTGGAGACTAGCAGTTCTCAGTTTGCCTCAAAAAGTGATCTACAGCCACCCAGTTTCTCATCAGACTAGAATATATAGAGCTGGAAGGGACCTTGGAGGTGTTCTAGTCCACCCCCACCCCCACCCAAGCAGGAGACCCTACACCATTCCAGACCAACGGCTGTCCAGTCTCTTCTCGAAGACCTGCGGTGTTGGAGCACCCACAACTTCTGAAGGCAGCCCGTTCCACTGATTAAATGTTCTCTCCACCAGGAAATTTCTCCTTAATCCTAGGCTGACTCTCTCTTTAATGATCTTCCACCACCTGTTGCTCCTTGTACTTCTTGTACTTGTATTTCACCTCTCATAATCTCAAGGATAACAGGGTTACTTTCCCACAGAAAGGAAGCTGAAAAAAGTGGGTTAGTTTAGCATGACCACCATCTGCCCTATTTGCAAATGAAGCAGGAAAGAAAGATCTGGGTTTGGAATGGCCTTCACGGTCCCAAAACCTGAATATGATTCAAATAGAGATCTCTCAAATTTGCAAAGTATTACATAAGGAGGCCGAAGAGTATATTTGAGCCAAAATTGTTTTGTAAAATAAACTGGGGGAAAAACTCCAAAAACAATGACAAAAAAAAAAGTTAGCTAGCTACAAAAAAATATTTGGAAGCTGTTATTTCCACCGAAAGAAATGTTACAAAAATACTGACTGGAAGGTTGTCCAAATTTTTGCACCTGCCACATTAATTCTTTTCTTAATTGGAATCTGTAAATAATGTTATTGAAGTAGTAAGCACGTGTTCACATTTGCAGAAAAATGTGTTTCTAACTTTCTAGCACATGGCGGTTGGGTCAACGTCTACTTACTTAGAAATTCACTGGAAGAAAAAAATTGGCCACGTCTGCCGAAATCTTTGCGTGCACTATAGATTTCCAGCATATACCATGGCAATAGAAATCTCACTGACTCTTATCGCCCGGCTTTTTCAAAGTCTGGTCATTTGACCCTCGACTGGAAGGGTCAGCAAAACCACAACATGAACCTTCAGTTCCTCCACCTACCTCTAGAGCAGGGGTCTTCCAACTTGGCCCTTTGATGACTTGTGGACTTCAACTCCCAGAATTCCTCAGCCAGGCACGCGTGCCTGGCTGAGGAATTCTGGGAGTTGAAGTCCACAAGTCATCAAAGGGCCAAGTTGGAAGACCCCTGCTCCAGAGGCTCAGAGATCCTGGACATCTGCTTCCTTCTGCCAGTAGTTTGTTCATAATAAAATTAGCTGGCCAAGTTACTTAATAGGAAGCCTTTGTGTAAAGGTGAGGGTGAAGAGAGCGGTGACACACCTGTAGATCTCCTGAGGATTTGCACTTCAAGGTTACAGATTTCGAACTTCCAAACGACCTTAGAATAGCAGCAAACTATGTTAATCTGCTCTAATAAATAATAATAATAAAGTTGGAAGGGACCTTGGAGGTCATCTAGTCCAACCCCCTGCTCAGGCAGGAAACCCTACACCATTTCGGACAAATGGCTGTCCAGTCTCTTCTTAAAAACTTCCAATGTTGGAGCATTAAAATGCAAAAGGAAGAATGCAGAGGGAATTTTGCACGGAAGGTTGCAAGTTTCCTTCAGTTTTTGGTATTCAAAACAACCACAAGGATTCAGCATTCTTGGTTTAGTTTATTTATTTATAAAATTTGATACCCGCATTTCATTTCCATCATAAGAACCCAAAGACATAGGCTGTGTTTGCTTAACACACCCATGGTTAACACAATCCAATTTTGGGGGATTCGTGGGAACACACTGAACCATCGGCTGGCTAAATGAGCCGCGTTCACCAAAACAAACAAGGCTAAAAGGGGATCGGTTGGTTGGCAATTTTGTAAGTCACAGCCACAAGCACAGATCCACTCAGGCTGGTGGATCTGATGCAAAAGCAAAACTGATCCCACAGATCTGGTCAGTGCACCCATTGTACCCTGAAATATAAAGTAGTCCCCGTCTTAACATAAAACCATGATGCCCGGGTATCACAGACCGAGAAAATACACAAGAAAATACACAAGCTGGCAAAATACGTTGGGGCTGTAGAAGAAGAGCAAACGGGAGGCTATGCTGGTCGAAGCGGGAGGCCGAGATGGGCTTCCAGTTTGAGCTACAGGCGGTCAGATTAAACATGGAGCTAAAGTCGCTGGCTCAGAGGGGGGAAAACATACTTCCCCAGCCTAGATAAATCTGGGTAAACCACAATTGAGTGTATATGCATGTACTGTAGACACACACACACAAACACAGACACTTTAGCCCAATGGCTTGGATTTTGCAGGGCACCAGATCCTGCACTGTCCCAGGCGGTGGCCGAGGCTTGTGCTAGCTGTTCCTCTGATTTAGCTAATACAGGTAGTCCTCTACTTATGACGACAATTGGGACCAGAACTCCCATCCCTAAGGGATGCAATCATTAAGTGAGCCAGGCCCGATTTTAAGCCCTTTTCGTTGTTAAGTGAATCACCATGCACACTAAAAGAGTTCGGCTTCTCTCATTGACTTTGTTCGTCGCAAGCCAGCTGGGAAGGTCCCATGAACCCAGGATGCTGCAACTGTCATCAGTGCGTGTTGGTTGCCGAGTGCCCAAATTGTGGCTGTGGGGATGCTGAGATGGTTGTAAGTGCGAGAACCGGCCATAAGCCACTTTTACGGTGCCCTCATAACTTGGAATGCTTGCTAAAGAAATTTTCGTAAGTCAAGGATTACCTCTATTAAAACTGGCAGCTCACGAATGCTCTGCAAACATGGCTGGGGGAATATAGTTACGTGAATTCACCAACGACCCCCCCCCCTGGAGGAACCCATTTCAGATATATAAGCAATTATTTTTCATTGAGGTCTTCTAACCTGATGGGGCATCATACAAGCTGGGAAAACCTTTTTTTTCCTAAAGGAAGCATCCTCAACTGATTGAACACTAAGCCTAGAATTTCAACGAATGTGGAACATTATGACCTGATTCTAGGATATAATATTGTTATTGACCCCAAAAGAATATCCCTTTTAATAACATGTTCATTTTGAAAGGCCTTGTTGAGAGGAGTCTTGAAAGCTCTTCTTTGGAACCTAGAGCATTAAGGCATTGGTTGATCATTCTGCAAAAAAAGAAGTCAGCTTTTGGGGAGAAAAAGAGTCCTCCTACCACCTACATCAAGACCGTGAAGCGGAATCTCTGGAGGAGACGGCAGACTCCGCACAAAGGAGGGCGGCCGTTCTTTGGAAAAAGATACAAGGTCAGATATTAAGCTATTGTGATGGAAGCGAGCTTTCTCTCAAACACCAACTCCAAAATAATTGCCACAAGGAAGAGAGTCTGCAGTGAGGGAGCACTCTTAGGACAAAAACATCTGCACACACGTTGTCATCACAAGGAGTGGGCTTCACATCAGTACCAGATTTAGTACGGTGGGCAAAGATCAAGGCGCCCTTTCACTGGGCATCGAGAGGCTGAGAAACAGCCAATGGGATATCAGTTTGATGCTAAAAAAGGGAAGGGACATCCTTACGATTCAAGAAACGGAAGTGATCCTCCCAAATTCTGAATGGGCAAAGGGACAGGATCAACATTTTTCTTGGAGATCAAGTCCTGGTAACCTTCGTGGCGCAGATATTTCACATGCAAGACATTTTGTGCATGAAAGCACAGAGCGGTTAGCTTTGGACCAGCCACTTCCCCAAAGAAGCATGCATGCTTGGTCTGGATAAAGACTGAAACAGGGTGTGTCTGTTTGGGGTCCAGACCGAAATGACATTATTTGGGGGACAAACATTTCTAGGGAGGGGCCGACGACAGAGGAGAAAGCCAAGGACGTTGATTGAGAGGGCAGCTGAGAAGATTCAGAAGGAAAAGACGGGGAAGATTCTGAGCAGGAGGGGAAAGAAGAGAGGTGGGGGCCAAAGGTCCCCAGCCTGGCCCAGCACCCCCTTAAGGGTAGCCTGAAATCCCTTCGGAAGGCCTGGGAGGGGAGGGGGAGTCAGTGGGGGACCCATGGAAATGACCACTGAAGGTGAGGACAGTCTCTGAGAAGGTCAGCAATTGAGAACTTATGGTGGGCAGCTCTGAGTTTCCCATGGCTCCTGTGTGCAACAACCTGTCCTGTTGAAACCAGTTATAACAACACTTGGATGAGAAGAGGTGAGCGGACAGGTAAGTTGAAGAGGAAGATCTGCAAAACCGGAGGCAAAAGCACCGGAGATGGCCCATAAACGGCAGAAGTATGGAAAAGAGCCAGGGGTCGAATCAGCTGCAAGGTTCTGTGTCTTGACCTTGAGAAGGACCCAGACCACGGGCAGCCCCTGGAGCAAAGGAGAGGCGCCTCCACAGCCTCAGAAGATCTCAAATGCCACGGCCAGATATAAACGTCCTGCGTTGACGGGTCTTTGAGTGATCGGGGGGAGGCTGGGAAAGGAATGGAAAACAACACAGACCGAAACAATCACAAGAGAGTGAGTCAGTTGACAGCTTATCTCATAAACTCAGATTGGAGGCTTCAGGTCGCACGTAAGCAAGCTGAAGGCCCTCTCTGGATCCAGAATCTTGAATCTCTTGCTTTTCTCGATGGCTTGGATGCAGCTGAGCATCCTCAGAGAGCAGCTGCTCAGCTCTCAAGCTGCAGAGTTGTATTACCGAGTCCGTTCTTAAAGAGATGCACCGGGGGTGATTCAGTAAAAGCCGGCACTGGGAGCAAATGCTCACCTGTCTGTCCTCTAGACCAGGGCTCCCCAACCTTGGCAACTTTCAACTCCCAGAATTCCCCAGCCAGTCCGCACATTTTAAAAGTTGCCAAGTTTGAGATACAATTGCTCTAAAACAGGGGTACTCAACTTTGGCTCTTTTATGACTCGTGGACTTCAATTCCCAGAATTCCTGAGCCAGCTTAGCTGGCTCAGGAATTCTGGGAGTTGAAGTCCACGAGTCATAAAAGAGCCAAGGTTGACTACCCCTGCTCTAAAACCTCCCTTCTGGGACTGTCCCTAAGTACCAAAGCCATATGGGTCACTCAGAAAGGCTGTGGTCAAGACCCATTTCTGCCTCTTTTGGAATTAAAGTGTGTGTGTGTGTGTGTGTGTGTGTGTGTGTGTGTGTTAAGAAGAGACTTTCGTGACTGAAGACTCCCTGTTTAAGGAAGAGGGAAAAACTCTTCAGAGATTGGATGCACCTGTCAGCGAGAAACAGCCGTGGCGTGGGAGAAAGTCTCTTATGAAATATATTAACCTTGTACAGTAAATAAATAACAACAATGGACGTTACTATACAGGCTTAAGTATAGGACTCACTCTAAGCCCGGATAATTTTAGGAGTTTTTTTGGACATATTCAAACAACATACAAATATGCTGCTCAATCTGAGACAGCACTTATTTTCTATATATAACAGAGACACAGAGATTATTACATGTATGACTATGTAGTATTATCATGTATGTGCACACAACTGCACGCACATACGGCATATATGATAATCTCACCCTAGCTAGAGATTGGTATGTCATCTGACAACTGGTGATGTGAAAGCAGAGGGATGGCCCCTGCATAGTCATTAGATGGTTCCCTAATAAACTTGGTGTTTTTTTGTGCTGATATCTATTAAGATGCTTGAATTTGCAATACATTTTTAGAATTCAAACTCCAATGCTCAATTTGTTCTAAAAATGCTTGGCTGACCATAATTTAATATACATATTTTTCAAAAAGCTGGGCGGGTAAATAATTAAATATCCATGCCACCTAGCTGTAGAGGAATCCCATCGGATGAATTAAGACACAGCCACAGCATTGTTTGGGGAAGCTCAGCTGAGCCACAACCTTGAAAGGAACATTGTCTAACCGCCATCGGGGAAGATCGGGCACGTCCTGCATCAAGGAAGCAAAATTAAAACCCGGATGACAGTTTTAGCAGAATCTTGAGCGATCAAATTTGGAAGAAGCTCAGATATGTCACACATGATGACAGCAAAAGTTCCTGGATCAGAAAGGTAGAAACGTTCGTGTTTTTGTAATGATCGTAAGAGAAGTGGGGCTGCTGGGTCTAGATTTAGAAAGGGAAGGGGACAAAATGCATCAAGCTAAACACAGGCCGAAAAGCTGTCTAAACTTGTATTTGGAAAACACTGCGATTGCCCAGGGCGGCAGATAAGAAGGGGATGAAAGTCTTTTATTTAAGGTATTCTCACTTTGTGCGGCTCGAGCGGTGTGCCCCATTTTCCATCTTGAGAGCAAGTGGTAGATAAGACCCTCCCTGGAACAAAAGATGCTGAGACTCTAGAAAGAGTACAGAGAAGAGCAACAAAGATGATTAGGGGACTGGAGGCTAAAGCATATAAGGAACGGTTGCTGGAATTGGGTATGTCTAGTTTAATGAAGAGAAGGATGAGGGGGGACAGGATAGCAGCCTTCCAGTATCTCAGGGGCTGCCCCAAAGAAGAGGGAGTCAAGCTATTCTCCAAAGCGCCTGGAGGCAGGACAAGAAGCAACGGATGGAAACTCATCAAGGAGAGAAGCAACCTAGAACTAAGGAGAAACATCCTGACAGTGAGAACAATTAACCAGTGGAACAGCCTGCCTCCAGAAGCGGTGAATGCTCCAACACTGGAAGTTTTTAAAAAGAGACTGGACAGCCATTTGTCTGAAATGGTATAGGGTTTCCTGCCTGAGCAGGGGGTTGGACTAGATGACCTTCAAGGTCCCTTCCAACTTTACTATTATTATTATTATTATTAAAAGCGAGAGCTGCTTGGAACAGTCAGAAGCCTTCAAGAGTTGCTGAGCTGCCCACCCGTTGTGATGAATGGAGCTTTTAGTCCGTGTTCGCAGCACTCTTTCAGCAGAAAGGCTAGCAGTCCTTTCCGTGAAGGAAAGCCATCTGCCCTGCTGGCCTTTGGCCTTCAGGGAGATCTCCCTCTGGGTCAGTTGTCGATGCCGATGGCTTCAGAAGAGGTGCTTTGCAGCGTGCAAGCACACCTCCAGACTTGCACAGAAATCTCAGTAGCGAATGCACACACAAAGTGAACGCCCACAGGTGTGGAGACAGCCGGAAACCGCATCCAAACCAGCTACGGCTGATTTGAAGAAAGGGGCTTCACGAGGACCCTCCCTTATTACGAAATAACTTTTTCCAAAGCATTTGCAGGGTCCCGGGAAATCGGTGCATCTTTATCAAGTCCGTAAAAAAGATACACACAAAATACTCTAAGAATACAGTACAACTGCTTGGTTTTATATACCTGAATGCAAGGCCAGAAAAAATAAATATGTATCTGTCTGCCGGATGATTTTGGAGTTATGCGGCTCACGATAGCCATAGAGTAGAAACTCAGTGGAGGTTACCTCCTTGGGGCTCTGCAAGTTAAATTTCTATAACGCTGTACATTCCAGGAAGAAATCAATGAAGAGATTAAGCATTAATTAATTAAATAATGAAGTGTTTGTGAACGTGATAAAGCAGAGGGGTCCCTAGGAAATCAAGATGGGCGGCCTCGGCCATGAGATCAACGCTCGGTCTCTTTTCCGCACCTGTTGTGACCCACCTGGTGGGTCTCTGATGGAAGGACTGGGGCCGCCCTCTCGCCTTGGCTGACCGTCCCCCCACCTCCCTAGCAGCCCCTTCTGTGATAAAAGACTTTAATGCCGGAACTCCTTGCCCTGTTGCTCCAAGCCATCATTTGAGGAGAAGAAAAAACTTCCTTACTCATAAAAGAAATCCAGGTTTAAGAGAGATCATTTTGCCTTGGTTTTATACAGCCTATAAAAAGTGGGGGGTCACGCACTGGCCACCATAAAATCATCCACATAAATAGCACGTTTGCCCTGTCCTGTTGTAACAGGCACATCTCACTTTGGTGAGGGGGATATTATTTCCAAGCAGTGGCTGGAGAAACGAAGCAGCAAAAGAGCCTGCAATGTAGAAATTGGGCGGGGGGGGGGGAATTCCAGATATTTGACTCCAGGAGAAGACCCAGAATCAGCCCCATTCAGTCAAGCGTGGGATTATCCGGGGAGCTGCCTCTGCTCCCCTTTGGCCTAGGGGCCGGATCCTGGCCTCAAAAAGTTCTTTTTAAAAGACCAGCCCAGGTCACGTACCGCATCAGGGGTCTATATCCCCCCCAAAAAAAAATATCTGCAGCCTTTGCAGGGGAAAACTGCCTGTTATAAAGTCAGCCCTAGGAACGCGTGTCTGTAATACGTGAAAAATCTCGCCACTTGGAGACGTGGCGCTGCTGATGCCAGAAGTCTCTATAAAGGTCCTCGGTCCACGTGCAGCTGGCTGGAAGCAGGCCCACGGAAGGTAGCATAATTGACTTGTGAGGTAGGACACATATTATGATCACACCACTAGTCCGGATTTAAGCTGCTATGGGTTGTGCCGTCTCTCTCCGGGAACTGGGGAAAAGGGTTTGGTAAGTTGATATGCCTCTATACGGGCATCTTTGCTGCATCCTTTTCAAAAACATATTTACCGATTTTTATTTTTATTTTTAGAAAAAAATCAGGCTGAAGATGAAAGCATAGGCAGATTGCGCTGGATAGTTCACTGGGGATTGTAATTGGCTGCACTTAAACCATCTCCTCTCAACAGCTCTAAAATGCAAAATGCTGTAAAAATCCCTCATCTCCACCTCATCACACTCTGTGGCCTGTTCCTTCGATTGATGAAGATTTGATGGAAAACTTTGTTTCCTGCACCCTGGATCTCTTCCCCTCCAAGGTAAAAAAAACCCCCACCTAATAGAGTATTGTTCCTTCTAGATTTATACTGAAAAATGTGTTTCCCATTATTCCTAGATTAACGATACAGCCACGGTTTGAATGTTACACAATTCCTTCCCAGCAGCTTCTCCTTTCAGATTATTACCACCCGTGTCCATTAGAAATAATAATTCCTATGTAAAAACACTACCGAATGTGCCCCATTCTTCTTTCAAGTTCTCCTCTCCTTTTTTAACACACATTAGTCAGAGTTTGATCTTCCGTAACTCATTCGCTGCAGAGATTTAATGCTTCTTTCCTGTTGGGTTACTCATAGGTCCCAAAGGAAGGGGAGACCTTACAGGAGAAGCCCAGAAAGAGAGGGGAAGGATGTTTCTGTCAGCCCTTTCTGATATACTGTAATTTAAAGGAAGCGGAAAGAAGATACAACTAGAACAGGGGTAGGCAACCTTGGCTCTTTTATGACTTGTGGACTTCAATTCCCAGAATTCCTGAGCCAGCATGGGGGAACTATGGCCCCCCTCATGACTTGTGGACTTCAACTCCCAGAATTCCTCAGCCAGCCTGGCTCAGCTTGGAAACCTCTCCCTTTCCCCTCAGCATGGCTGGCTCAGGGATTCTGGGAGTTGAAGTCCACGAGTCATAAAAGAGCCAAGGTTGCCTACCCCTGAACTAGATGGACAAGAGACCCCTTGGGGCGTTCAACTAATTGCATGAATGAATTCAGCAGAAGCCAGGTAAGCAACAAACACTTCAAAACCCATGTATTTTCAGAAACTTGCTCCCATGTGCAATGGTAAAAATGTTATCATACAGTTCAGTCAAGGTCTTCCAGAGTAGACTTCGCAATCTGGTGTTGGATCACCCAGCTACGAAAGGGGGAATTCTCCACCGGTGCAAGCATTAAACCGTCCGCATTCTTAAAGTGCCTCAATAAAAAAAAAAATCAATCGTCGTCCATAGGAGTCATGTACCACGCATCTCCTTTCATCGTCCAATTCATTAGGCTATGCAGTACAATTAATTTTCCAGAAATCATTTAGTGCAAGGGTAACACAAAAGGAAAAACAAATTAAAAGGCACAAGCAGTTCTTTCCCTTTCCCTTTTTCCCCCTAACGCTTTATAATATTCATCTGGGTTAGGCAGTTTAATGTCATCACCAAAAACAGCTATAAAATATCGTACCAATTTCTGTACACTATACACCTCTGCCCTACATTTTTGCCCCTCAAAACGGTACACATTTGAGCTTTGAGAGAAATGTACAGCATAGAATTTTTTCTTTTCTTAAAAAAAATACATTCTACATCAACATACACACACACACACTCGGTTCCAACAGGTACATTCTGCTCATCAGGTCAGTCTTTAGTACTGATCAAGTGTTTTATTGCTGGGACACAGTTTGCTCTTGCCATTTATAGCTCAGGGCCCTGTCTGAGGCAGGAAGGCGTTCGCCATTGAAGCAGAAAACCGGGTTTTGTGACCCGCCCTTCTCCCTTTATTTGGTCATCAGCCTGAAGAGCCTCCGTGGTCCAAGGTGCCCCACGCTTGAGACGGGAGCAACGAGGAAGCCCCTCTCCCATCATCGGTGCCCTTCCTGGGTAAGGATGGAGCTACGGCTGGAAGCACAGTGATGGGGAAGGGGCTGCAGGCTTCTCACCAAGGCCCTGAAGCGAGGGAAACTCAGGGCAGCCTCTTTATCCTCAGTGGGGCCTTTGCTATCTTTCCACCCATTCCTCGTTTTGAGACCCAAAATGGACACAAAGAGTCTCCCTACCAATGGAGACGCAGCTCCTGTCCTCTGTGGTCAAAATGGAGAATGACCCCCACAAGCAGCCAGGCCAAAGGACCGGCTTGGTGGGAGTCCTTCCACTCTCCTCTCCCCTCAGCGCCATCCGTCCCCGGGACCTTCTCCCTCCAACCAGGTGGGGTGGCCTAATTTCTATCAACCGGAGGAAACGTTGAATGAGAGCTGCTTCTATCAAGCCGAGTCCTCCAGGCCCCTTCCCCAAATAAATGCAACCAGAAATCTTCCGAGCTTTTCTGACCTGTTGCCTTTTAAACCCCAAAGCTGCCTGACTTCTGTTCGGACATAATTAATGCAAAAGTTGCTGTTTCTTGAAATAAAGGTTGGTATTTCAAGGCAGAAGAAGCTGCAGCCTCGGGTGTTTTCGTGCTGGGCTCCAACAGACAGCATGCCATGTCTCTGTTGCGTTGCCTCGCTTTTTGCATGGAGCTGTACAACTCACAAAGGTGACATTGTTAAAGCAGCAGTAACGTCGTACGGCAGCTCTCCTAAATTTGTTCTCCCACTAGCAAGTAGCAACTGATTAAAATAGTTATCTTTGCTTTCCTAGCCCTCTTCATCCGAACTGGCAACTCCATCCGTCTCTCTTTTGCATATTGCTTTTTCTGAAGCGTTTAGATTTGGTGCACATTATTAGCGTACAGGTGTGTTGCCATAGAAACAGAAGTCTCCGTTTTTGCCTCTGGGAAACCAGTCCACAAAAGCGAAGAGTTTGGATCGTTTAAGCAAACGTAATAAACAAAACTCTTCAATAAAGGAAAATTAACACTGTGGATGGAGAGATCTGGCAGGGGACCTCAAAGTCTATCTACATTCACATATTTGATATTTCGGTAATTTACATATGTTACACTGGGCTCAGGGCTCGTAGTTGCTGGCTTAGGAAGAAAACGAGGATCAAGGACCAGGTCCTGGGTGTGAGATGCACCAATATTCTTGAGAATTTGGGCATGAGGAGGTACATCCAGAAAGTGCATTATCATTATTATTATTATTATTAGCGCCTACTTGGTAGTGTACTTGAATGCATGCAAATACTTCCTCTTCATGCATTATAGCAAGCAGGATTTTCACATTTTCTGTCAGCATGATTAACCGGCATTGTATCATGAGGACATGAATGCATACAACTTCATAAAATACTGAGAAATGCATTCGCATAAAACTTTTGCACTGAGCTGTATCATGAAGTATCGCTTTTTTAATACTTGGGGGGAGGGGAAAAGGAGATTATTAATTGTTATTATCATTATTATTTATAACACACGTCAGACAAGCAGCCTTGTTATGCATTGACATTTCTGTGCTTAGGTAGGCAACCGGGGTAAGACTGGGAGAGTGAGCGTGTCCATCCTGACCCTGACCCAGGCCAGGCCAAGGGCAGCAGTCCACCGTATCTCCAGCATTAGCGCCGCCATCACCCTACAAGCACTTCAGAAAAGAAGAAGACGGGCCCTTCGCTTGTACAAGGACTTGTACGAAGCCAATGAAGAACATGAAATGAAGAAATGGCAAAGGAACCATGACACAAACCCCCACAAAACATTGGCAAGGAGGTTCTGGGGAGGACCACCGTGAAGATGAGGTTCCCTCATTCTTCACGCAGCTGCAGGCAATAGCGGTGGTAGCGAAGCTGGAAGAATATTTGCTCTAGAATAGAATGGGTCATTCCAGGCAGAGAATAGTGTTCGACCACCCCAACATGCTTGAACCCTAAGGACTCGTACAATTTGTGGGCTGCCACCTTCACTGCCGTGGTCCCCAGCACCACGGAGGAGTAGTTATTGACCACGGCAAACTCCAGCACCTTGCGACCCAGAGCTTTAGCGATCCCTTTACCACGGTATTTAGAGTCCACAGACATGCGGCGCAATTCCACGGTGTTGTCCTCCTCGTTGCCTCGGGCCGCCACGATGCCCACCACGTTGCCATTCAGCACGGCCACCCAGAAGCAAGAACCTGTCGGCACAAAGCAGAGCGTGAATTGGAAGAGAATAAATATTATCTTTCTAAACGCCATCAAACGAGAGGAAGCTCCCAACGCAAGTTCCCCTTAGAAACCACAATCAGTCCAAAATTATCACGTCAGATGCCTTCCTATAAAATTTCGCGCATTACACCCAAAACATAATTTTCTGTTTCATTGCATATTGTCTAAATATTGGAAGCGTTGAGTAATGGAAATGAATTATGTTTCGTGAGCTGTGCCATCTGTGAAAGAGGAGTTTATGAATGTCTGCCTTAATTTGCCCACTATTACGGTCCTGTGGAGCAGCACCGAAGCTTGTCCAGAGAAAATAAGCCGGTTCTCCATTGTTTGGTACCTACAATTTTAAAAAGCTTTGGTGGATCATTGGCCTCATGAAGTCTGGATGAAGCAGCCCACGAAGGAGGCCTCTTAACTTCATCCAGAGATGTGTTGCTTGTCAACAGGTTGGTTTACAAGCCAGCCCTTGGCCCTGCCCTCCGTCTCTTCCCAACCTGATATTAGCTTTCATGATTATGGGCAAGTCCAGTCTCCACAAAATTTGTTGGAGACATTATTCTGTTCTTTATTTTTTTCCTGACGGCTTTTAAACAACTCCGAGGCCAGGTGTGCACATCTGCAGCCAGTCCCATTTTGGCTACAAAGACTGGGGCCTTGACAATTTAGGGGGTTGTGTAATGGGATCACCACCCTTCTGGAGGTTCATGGCCATATTCTGGCCACATTCAAAAATAGAAACAGGCAGGAGAAGGGCGAGGAAACAAAGCAAAGCAGAGAAAGAAATATTTAACAATTTGGATTATGGATATGCAGTGTGTGCTCCTTCCAGCAGTGCCAAACAGATACTTCCTGTGTTTCAGAGAAAAGACAGGAAATTCTTAGCATCTTTTGGCCTGCAAGGATAGAAAGGAGCATTTGTGATAAGGTGACATCACTGGAAGATCAAAGGCACTTTAATATACCGTTATGTATTACATATTTTACAGCAGTATTTAGGTAAAACACTTATTTCCTTGGATTACATTCTGATTTAATATCACCATCTGGCAAATGGGTCCAGGGAGATTCTCAGTCATCCAGGTCCCAAAGATACTTTTTCAAGGGGCAACTGGACTTTCTTAGTTTTTTCTTGAAGACATTTCACTTCTCATCCAAGAAGCTTCTTCAATTCTGAGATGTGAAACGTCTTCAAGGAAAAATCAAGAAAGTTCAGTTGCCTCTTGAAAAAGCATCTTTGGGTCATCTGGCAAGTACATTAAACTTCATTTCTCTTGATTGTTCCTGAGACCACAAACCTTTCTTGCAATAATCTGGAGAGAGAAGTCAAAGAGAAGATCTTCTATCCTGGTAGGAAGAATGCAGGCAGTGAAAGAAATAAAACCTCCGATTGGTTTCCTTATTTTATCCCAAACTTAACAGAACTGACACCTCCCATCTTTAATCATCTTTGATCGAGGGCACCATTAAGTACATGGTTCAGCAGGGATTTTAATGACTTAATGAGGTATTTTCTTCATAGTTCAGTCTTTGTACCTTATTCGTGTCTTTGTAGAGTGTGATGATTCCACCACAGCTTCTAGGGATGGCAAAGTGTGTTTATGACTCATAGACCCACATTGTGCTGAATGGAATGACATTGGAAAGAATAAGAACCTCTTAGCAATTAAGGTTAGATTTGGTGATATTTTCTGAAGCGGCCGATGCAATTTTTAATTCCCTCAAATGGTTTAGAAGTTAAATCAGAGCCGATTGGCTAGTTATTGCTCTTCTCCCAATTTAATTTCAACAAAACTCACACACATTCACTCACACAGGCATAAATCATTTGGTTAAAGAGTACTTCAGAATGGGAAGGGAAATAGCGCCCTATGCTTATCAACTGAAGTGTTTTTGCTGTCAGGTGAACACAGCCAGTCTCAAAATACAGTGACCAAATTCACTGTATTTTTAGAAGACCCCAATCCCCATCTTTAGAACTGGGATCACACCTCAGCCCACCCAAACACTGTTGCCACATAAACACTCAACAGATTGGTCGGATCAACTACCTTTCAGAGTTTGCACGCCATCCTAGTATTTCTCTTCGGCTAGCCCACATTCTTCTCTAACTAGGGACATAAACATTGAGCAGCTGCTGCTGGTCTCCCTCTCTAGGTCATTGGCAGGGCAGCCCTCCAAGAATTCCTGGTGCTACAGACAATTACAGAGCTTCGTGAAACAAACAGGCTTGTGTTCATGAACTGACCTTTCGGCCTGGACTTCCATAGACAACAGTTCCCACCCTTAAGAGATACTTGCAAAATGAATCTGTGAATCTGTGTTATATTGGTCTCTCACCCTTCCTGCACCTTGCATTTTATTGTTCTCTCCTGGTTCCTAGCCTGCCACCCAAAATCGCCCACTGCCCTAGACCCACCACATCTTTGTCCTCCCTTGTTACTCCATCAGGAGTAGCCAGTGGCACATTTGTTGAATGGAAGGGTTGGTCTAGAGATCCATTCCTGGAAAAATATTGATGCTATCTATATGTCCACCTTTGATCCCAAGAAACTAGTTTGTATTAATTAGTTGAAGGAGGATCCTATAATGGAGATCGTCACCGGAGGAATCTCCGTTCCCAGAAGAAGTTGCCTTTCTGAGATTAACAACGACTGGGCCCTTTCCGAGTAGATTCAGACCGCGCTGATGCCTTGTGGCCATAGTTTTCATTAGCAAGAGAGGCCGAAGACTCACCAAGACTCAAGGAATATTAAGTGGCCAAGGGTTCAATGATAGTTGTGACGAGGCCGGAATAGGACAACTTGCCACAGCCAACTCACTGTGGCCAACAGGATAATTCAACAATTCAATTATTTAAAATAATTTTTAAAATTGTTTCAATTTTTGTCATTCACGTTTTGTCCCTCCTTTGGCATCTTTTCTTTATAATGATTCTGTTCCACCATTTCTTCGGTGTTAGTGTAACGTAGTTGCCGCACGGCGGGTTGTCCTAGACCCATGGCAGGTACATCAATGAAACCGGCCTTTTTGTGCACGCGACTTCTCAGCTGAAGGTCTACTTCAGAGGAATTCCTTCAAGAATGTTCTAAGGTGGGTCCGGAGAGCCTTGGCTCCCTACCAAAGCACATGTGGGGATATCCATGATTCCCCCAGAACAGACCAGCTCCACGCAGGTCATCCTGGCCTTGTTTTTCATGGCAGCCTGGGACCCTTGATCACGAGAAGGCAAAGTGACCGGTGCAGAAAACAGAGCTGCCTGATGCAGCTAGCTTGGCATCACCCGCCAAATCCGCCATTCTCTGCAAGTACAGCTCATTTGTGTACTTGCTGGCCTGTAACTTTATCCTGACAGTTTAGTGGGTTGGCTTAATCAAAATGTTGTGTGGATACTTTTGACATGTTGAAAACCTTTGGTGTTATGCATTTGATGATTCTGTGTACTCAATATTCAATGTATCAATGCATTACAAAATAAATGCTGTATAGGAAATTTGCTTTTAGTTTGAGACGGAGGTCAACCAAACGGCTAGACTACAGATAATGGCAAAGAATAAAACCACAGAAAGATCCATCGGAATTTGGAATGTGATTTTCCATCTCTTTCTGGTTAAGAGAGAAAAAGCTAATTTGGTGTCAAATCCAACCACCGCCTCTACGACGTACCAAGAACGGAGTGTACTGTACCAAGTAGTGCCGTACTTGATGGTCCTTTTCCAAAGTGCTGTAAGAACTGGAAGGTTTTTTTTTTATGGAAACGTCAAATAATTGTGAAGCTGAGGCAATGGGCTACTCTGCTCTTCGTGAGGTCCAATTTAAACAGACCGTGTGGTCACTAAGAGGAACTTACCCTTGCGGGATCCCAAGCATCTGGTGTGCCAGTGCATTTCGTCTCCCAAAACAAGGCCTGTGTTAGGTTGCTGGGGACTCGTGGTTTGGTTTAGCTGTATGATGAGGCATATTTGATTACAGCAGCGATGGGAGCATCTCTGGATATGCTGAAGGGCCAAGGCTCGTAAACAGACCCTGGAGAAGTTCTGACCACATGGTTGCTAAGAGGGAAGTCCAACTTGGTGGACAGAACCACAGAATCAACGGGAGAGACTGTCCCTTGCATTCATAGCGGCCAGCAGGGAAAGGTTTACGACAACCAGGCCAGGCTGCCTGGAAAGATTCTGCTTACCTGCCCAGCAATAATTTTAGACTGAAGCAGGGATGACAGCAGAATAAGAGGCCTTAGTTTACGACGGGAAATCTGCGCAACCAAAATCAAAGAGCTGAAATTTCTGAAAATCAGAAACATCAGTAAGTGAAAATAAAAACACTTCAAAAATAATAATAAAGCCAGCCATAGATCACAGTAGCAAAATTATGGAAAAGGAAAAAAATACAAAAAAAAATTATATCTGCCAAATTCAAGACTTCCAAGGTCCCTTTCTACTCTTACTCTACTCTACTCTACTCTACTCCTACTCCTATTCTGTTCTGACCTATTCTATTCCTACTTAGTGGACCACCATTCATTTAACGACCATTCCAACTTACAACAATGCTGAAAAAAGTAACTTATGAGCTTCGTTACACGGTCAAAATTCAGGCACTCGACAATCGCCCCATGTTTACGACGGTGGTGCCATCCCGCGGACAAACGTGATCACCATTTGTGACCTCCTGGCAAGCACAATCCAGGTAGGAAGTCAGATTCGCTTAGCAGATACGAGAATCACCTAGCATGGTGATTCTTTTAACGACTGTGGCAAAAGAGGTTGTAAAATCAGGCACAACCACGACCACCTTGCTTGGCAACGGAAGTTCTTGCCCCTTGTGGTCATAAAACGGAAGACTACCTGCGCCCTTGTGGCTTCATAAAGGGAAGACCTGAAGGCTTCCAAGATACCTGGCCTCACCTGGGCTCATCCACCACAAGGCAGATTGATTGCATCTCTCTTGGATCCAACGGTCCTGGATCCTGCTTAGGGTTATGGGCAACGTGTGTGTGTGTGTAGGGAAGCTGAAGGATTTTGCTGCAGGTGCTGACAACCCATTTATTGGGGTTCAAACAGAAAATGATGAATCCCCCCCCCCAGGCTGGACAAGGCCAACCACACCACTGCTGGGGACTTGGGACAATAAACAGGGTGCAGGACAAAACACAGACACCGCCTGGAGCATTAGGAAAAACCCCCACAAACTTCATTTATTTTTGCAGTACAAAAGGGAAGCCAATTAGAAGAACTTCAAAAATACTGAAGTGGCTGCCCTTTGGGGAAGACCCCAGAGGCAGATGGTGCATGCGTGCATTGCCTTTTGGCTGACAGAGATGGCCCTCTGAAGGGAGCAAGTCCCGCCTTCCGATAAACGTTCTGGACATTTCCTGTAAGCAACGACGTTTTTTGCAGGTATTCCTGTCCCACCACCGGCATGAAGACTGTCACATCGCTTCTTGAGACTCCTGTTTCTGTGGAAATTAAGAAAGGGAAAGCCACAATATTGTCGTTGCTGCCATGTCGAAATACATTTTTCTGAACGTTTCTTTCACATTTTTTATTCTTATTCCAACTTCTAAGCTCGTGTTTGTTGTAGAAAACAATTTGTAAAGTCCTTTTGGCTTTTATACAAAAACTGCACTATGCTGCTCTTAGTCCAGTTTTTAGGGAATTGATAGCATAACTTTACTCAACCAAAGTAAGTTTTGTTCACGTGACATTTTAAGGCAGTGTGCGCCAAACATGGCAGTTTTAAGATGGGTGGACTTCAATTCCCAGAATTCCCCAGTCTTGAAGTCCACCCATCTTAAAATTCTCAAGAATTTGAGAAATATTGCTTTAAGAATTGTATGTGACATTTAAGTATTTTGCAAGTCTGGTCGCACTTACAAAATGAGGATGGAAGAATACTCTCTCCCCATAAGGCTTTCTTAATAGTGTTTCTGTGATCCAGGAGGAGCTTTTGGGGTCACTGCTGTAACTATGAGAAGCAAGGCTTCTTTCTCAAAATGGAGGGGGGGACTTCAGGTAACCCCATCACCCCAAATCCCTGGCGCCAGGATGAAACATCAAAAATACTAGCTGGATTCTACCTCGCCTTGGATGCTTAAAAATATGGGCCTCTGGATTGTGCAGTCCAGCATAAATCTCAATAAAGAAGGAAGGAAGGAAGGAAGGAAGGAAGGAAGGAAGGAAGGAAGGAAGGAGAACTAAGATCTTCTCCTGCTCTGGCTGCATGTTCTTCCCACCCAAAGGGATGCTGGACAATATCCAGGGATACCATCCCTATATCAGTTGATGTAAGATTCCCTCCACCAACAACATTCATTTACACCGGCCTACCTTGCTCCTCATCTCCGGCACCTGAAGGCCTTGTTGTTAATTTTTTCTGAGCCTGAAAAAAGCAAGAACATATTAATCTGTACATATTCGAAAAAGCATACCCCAAATTTCAATCGCCACTGCCCCAGCACCCGGCCTCTGTCCCACCTCTCTCCTCCTCCTCCTCCTCCTCCTTCTTCTAGACCCAACTCCAGCCTGACGCCCACCTCCCCTTGGAACTGCCCTGTCACTTCAAATCCGTCCTCCTGTCAAGCCTCCCACTATCGCTCCATTAACACAACACACAACAGCACAATGCACTCACCAAAGGAGAGCTGGCGGAGGCTCCAGTGGTTTGCAGGAGAAGCCTTCATACTTGCCAGTTATCCTGAAGGGTCCATGAACCGGAGACCGTTATGGCGGCAGAGCTAGGCAGAGGTCAATGGCCTGGGTAGGGGGGAGCCACTACCAGAGCTGCTGGGGTTATTGTCTCATCCACCAGGGCTAATGACCTCTGCAAATAAAGAAAGTCTCTCTACGCAACCAATCTGATGCAATTAATGCACAGCGTCCAGGCAACAACAGGTACATAACTGAGGCATGTGACACATAGAACGCTATTTGTGCCCTACAGTGGAATGAATCAGACCCCCCAAAATGTGGGGAGGACAGTCAGTGGCTAGAACTAATTTACCCACAAACAGTGAAAGTAAATGGTTTCTTGCAAGCCTTAAAACTCAATATTGGTTTATGACACCAGTCTGTAGGTGATTAAAATGCGCCAATATTACATGGATTAAAATAATGTGTTCCACACCCCAAATCAGCCCCCTGTTCTGCTTGCAAATAAACAGCGAAAGATTAAAATTGAGGGTCAGCCAAGTCAAAGGGCCACAGAAGTATATCAAACTGGGTGGTCTTGCAGCACCAAACATTGATTAAATTCCTTTTTGGGGATCAACATGATTATAGGATAACCTGCTGTAGCAGGAAACCACCTACTTAATATTCTGAGCACTTATCAGTTTAAGAAGAAAGTCAATCCATGCTCAGTCAACAATTAGGATCATTTATTCTCTCTGCAACACCAGTTTCCTGGTTTGATTAATATTGTAAAATGCCTGTTTGTCTTTAAAAATACATGCTAGGAAATTCAAAGTGAAATTTCCTCTTGGATAATAAATGCATTTATAAAAATCATACAGGAATATACAGCATTGCTTAAGAGAAACAAGAAACCATTTCAAAGATATACTTGGAAGAATTGAGAAAACTATAAACATCTGAGAGATGGCTACATTAATAGGGGGATTGATAAAGATTTATAAAGTTATCGCATATCCCAAGATATCCAAATATGATTAAGAACAGTATTTATGCATTTACTTCATATAATTTACTTTAGTCTTATTACAGAGTTTAATATTAGAAGCTCCTGGGACTTTGATCTCAGAATCACCCTTGATTTAACATCTTCTATTCTAGGAAACGTCCAGAGAAAAGTTTGGTATTGGGAAGATATTTCAATATATTTTTAAATGTAGTGCATTCCAATCTTTGTGAAGATTTAGAAACTGACCAACTCGATCATCTGATTAATTATTTGCAGGCAATTTCACGTGGAAAAAGTAAGCACCATTCCTACATGTATCACGATCTGAAAGGCCTAAAATTGAAACTGGGCGCAACAGATCGGAGGGGAATGAAATGAAATGAAAATGAAAAAAAAAAATTGATTAAAGCCCATCATTAGACAGAGCTGGGAGGAACCTGTTCAACTGAAATTTAGTGTGACATTTAGTGTGTTTTGCGCTTTATTGTTGAAGTGTGGGGTATCACCAGACCTAGACCAAAGGAGCTGTTTGAGGCCTTCAGAAAGATGAAAGATGTCCCTGAGTTTGGAAAGAAATGTAAAAAGATCACCAAACAATTGGACGCAAATCATTCCGTGGTGCAAAAGATCATGGAGAAGATTTCAGACAACTTGCCAACTTGCCCAGGACACGTTGTCCCACCTCTGAGTCCAGCCTTAGAGCAGAACACAGACTGACTTTTCCCCACTGGCTTGGTCAAAAGTCCCCTGGGAAGGTCAACAGAGGAGACCCAGGACTCTGCAACCATCATGAACTCATGGCTGATATTGACCTCTCATCACCGTGAGGGAGCCACAATGGTCATAAGTGGGAAAACCGGTCCTAAAGTTACTTTTTTGAGCACCATCACATCTTTGAATGATCATTAAAGGAATGGTTGTAAATTGAGGACTATCCCTATCAGTTCACATGGTCTGAACTGCTTCAGTTAATGCAGTCTAAAACCACAGGAAGATTTTAAAAAAATAATAAATTAGTGGCATCACACCACAGGTTAACATTTAGATCAGTGGTTCTCAACCTTTTTAATGCCGCGACCCCAACCGGTCGTAAGTCGAGGACTAAACCGGTCGTAAGTCAAGGACTAAACCGGTCGTAAGTCGAGGACTAAACTGGTCGTAAGTCGAGGACTACCCAACCGGTCGTAAGTCGAGGACTTTCCCTGCCTGGGAGCGCCGCGCATGCGTGGTTCCGCCCCCTGTGCCGGCCGAGGCGTAGCTGGCAAGCGGCAGAGACGGAGCAGGCCGACCACCAGCTGGCCCAGCCCAAGGGAGGTAAGGCACCCGCCGGAAAAGGGGAAAAAAATGGCGGACAAAAAAATGGCAGACAAAAAAAATGGCGGACAGCCTTGCTTGGCGACCCCCATGAAATGGTCGATCGACCCCAAATGGGGTCCCGACCCACAGGTTGAGAACCACTGATTTAGATGAAGGTTAGTTTTCTCGCCCACGTGAAGCTGTATTTGTAGCCTTGTTTTTTTTAAACCTATGTGAAAGTCTATATTAAATTCTAGGTAGCCTCAGACTGAGAGGTTGGTCCATTTTCCCGGCCTCTGAAGGAGCTCCCAGAGGAGAAACTGTTTTTGCCAATCATGCTTCTTTCTCCTTGAATAGAACTGACAGCCCCATCCAGTCTTTTGGCAGCAGTCAGAAAGCAGTTATCTAACCACGGGCAGGTTTCTTTTTATTGCTGTTAGCTGTTTTTGCTTTTGTTTTAAATCAAGCCTCAAAAGCATTTCATTTGGTTTTTGCATTGCAAATTGAGTCGTAGTCTGGGGAAAATTCATGGCGAGGATTAGCTAAATTAGTCACTTAAATAAACCAAAATAAATATAAAGTTCACCAGAGAGAAAAACAACTTTTCATCGGAGTGGCCAATGATCACCAAGCAGTCTTAACAAACATAGAGTTTTTAAACTTAAAAGCCTGGATCAACACAGCGATCCTTTTGGGATCCATTTTGGCAGAGGTTTTCATTCCGAAGTTCAGTTCTGGGCCTTTCCTGAATCTGGGACAAGCACAGCTAAAGACCGAGAAGATTGTTGGGTGAACTCCTGTTTTGTCGCCTGTGAACCTCCCTTTGAACACGCCTCGCCGAAGGGCGGCTGCTCTCGGTCGCCCATTGTTCTCCAGAGGAGTTCAGCGCATCGTCACAAAAGGGCCTTCGGGTCAGGATGTCCAGCCAGAGAATAGGCTTTGAGCAGTGGTGGGATTCAAATACCTAAACAACCGGTTCTCTTAGTGGATGCAGGCCTGGGTCTCCAAGGCCTAGAACAGATTTCCAGAAGTGGCATCCATGCACTTCCGGCAGGCCGTTCTAAGCCTGGGAGGCCTCCTCCAGGCCTCCCAGGCCTAGAATGGACTTCCAGAAGCAGCGTGCATTCAGCCGGTTCTTTGAACTCAGCAAAATTTAGCTACCGGTTCTGCCGAACTGGTGCGAACCGGCTGAATCCCACCACTGGCTTCGAGCTATGAACTTTGTAATAAGCTTCTGCCCTTCCTTCACAGCCATTCATCCTTTGGCCAAGGACAAAGGCCCTCCTGCTCTCCGTCTGTCCTGCAAGGAACCCGGCTACTACCGAGTAAAGGGGAGCCTTGGTCTTTGGGGCTCCCAAACGGCTGATCGGCAGGGTCTCTCTCTTCTGGCTTATTGGCATCCCGTGGGATGGATCTCCCATCGTAGTGCAGGTGGTCCCCGACTTACAACAGTTCATTGGGTGACTGTTCCACCTTACAGTGGCATTGAAAAAGGTCCCCTTTGACCATTTCTCACACTTACGACCGTTGCAGCATCCCCACGGGTCACCTGATCAGAATTCAGACGCTTGGCAAGTGGCTCGTATTTATGACGGTTGCAGAGTCCCTGGGATCATGTGATCCCCTCCCTTTTTCGACCTTCTGACCATCAAAGTCAAAGGGGGAAGCCGGATTCACTAAACAACGGTGTGACAAACTTAACGAATGCAGTGATTCAGTTAACAACTGTGGCAAAGAAGGTCACAAAATGGAACAATATTCACTTAACAGTTCTCTCACTCAGCAATGGAAATTCTGGGCTCAGCCGTGGTTTTAAGCCTCCGCCTCCAGTCTTTGAGCAGTGAAGAAAGTGCAGCTGAATAGAAAATGGAGCATTTCTGGGAGGCAATAAATTATCTGCAGGCACAGCCCTCCTTCGCCCTTTGTGTGCCACCCAGCGAACCCACGCCACCCAGGAAAGTTCTGCTGCCACCTGAGATGGTGAGGAAGAGGGGCCTGGGAGTGAGGGAGAGGGGGAGAGAAGGGAAGGGAGACGGCCTCCCTGCTGCCTCTCCATCCCCCCAAGAGGCAGGAAGGAAGTGAGGGCATCGCCTGAAGGAGAACGTTCTGACATGGCGGGAGCCCTGCCCTGTTCCACAGAAGAAGCCGAAAGGGAAGGAGTGGGGAGGGGGCAGAAGACACCCCAACCTCCGTGGAGAGGGAGCTAAGGGGAGAAATCCACCCTTCTCTTCCTGGAAGAAGAAGAAGGAGGAGGAGGAGGAGGAGGAGGAGGAGGAGGAGGAGGAACAGAGAGGTGGTTTTTGAGGTACTTAGAAGGAGAAGCAGTAAAGAGTGGAGAAGACCAGGTCTTCTAAAGCTGAAGTGCCATTTTTAGCACCAACCAACAACTGTTTGGTTTCAAAGGAGAAGAAGCCCTCTGAAAGGCCAAGGGCGACGGCCTTCCCACACACAAGGGGCCATTGCCTAGGACCGCTTCAATGGCGCTGTGGGTCTCAGACCAACCCTTCCCGATTAAAACTGTGAGGCAGAAGGTGTCCCCAAGCCGTTGACAGCTTAGGCCAGGGGTAGGCAACCTTGGCTCTTTTATGACTCATGGACTTCAACTCCCAGAATTCCCCAGACAGCATGCCATAACCTTGCTAAGGTTGGAGACCCCTGGCAGAGCTGATCAGCAGCAGAAAC
Source organism: Protobothrops mucrosquamatus (assembly GCF_001527695.2). Classification (NCBI taxonomy): domain Eukaryota; kingdom Metazoa; phylum Chordata; class Lepidosauria; order Squamata; family Viperidae; genus Protobothrops; species Protobothrops mucrosquamatus. The sequence goes on along the minus strand of NW_015387348.1, from coordinate 311,882 downwards.
AGAATTAACTCTCCAAGGCCCATCAAAAGAGGATATTTTTTTTTAGAATTAAGAGCCCAGCCTTACTTATTTCTCTTTCACCTTTACCTGTCACTCTATTCGAGGTCTCATTTTTGCTTTTCTTGCTGTTTCATGTCTTCCTCTCCCTGCTTTTCCTCTTTTCTGCACTTCCCCCATTTGTTCTTTTTCCTTCCTTCCTTCCTTCCTTCCTTCCTTCCTTCCTTCCTTCCTTCCTTCCTTCCTTCCTTCCTCTACTCTCCCTTCCATCTATTTATGCTCTCTCGGTTTCTGTTTCTGCTCCTTTCCTGGGAGTTGATTTCTCATTCCTGCCATCAACCTCAGCCTCTCCCCCCTGCCTCTGCTCACCCACTCCCCTATCTCTTCTTCTGTCATCACTCCCACTTCTCTGGGCTTGCATTGTGTTAGGTGGCACCGTGAGGCTCCAGGCCCTCCCAAAGAGGCTTCTGTTGTGCAGACATCCCGCCTCGTTCTCAAGATTTGCGAGGAACCCTCCCAGACCCCCACACTTTCCATTTTTAACTCTCCCCCCATCACACCTAACGTTTCTTTCTTCCCCCCCCCTTTGCAAAATCTCTGGGTTCGCTTGAAGATAGTTATCAACTTCTCAACGCTTTTTGTTGAGCACAAAAATGCCTGTTCAGACCCAGTTGTCTTAAGTTGCATTTTTAAAATAGTAATCGAAGTGTCTGATAATTTGTTGAAAACAACCTACACCTACTCATTAAAAGTCAGCAAAGTCTGCAGCAGCCGAATTCAGCACGCTCAGGAGAGCAACACACGGCTCAGTCCTCCACGCAGAGAGGAAGGGAGGGTTTGTGTGTCTGTGTGCCAAGGGATTGTGAGACGGCCACAATTCCACCTAGACATTTCTCCAGCCTCCCCCCCCCCCTAAGCTCATTCACATCTGCATTGCTTTGTAAGTAAACTGTGCCTTGCATGGCAAGAGATCTGCTTAAAGACCGGCTGCTTTGGGCCCTGTGTGACGCTCAGCAAACTGCCCACACGGCCCACAATGAGGGAGACGCCAACATCTCTCTCTCTCTCTCTCTTTCTCTCTCTCTGTGTGTGTGTGTGTGTGTGTGGTGCAGGCTCCCCAGCCCCGTCTTAGAAAGAAGACACGCTTCTTCCCTTTAGTCCAGCAACCAACAAGTCACACTTCAGGCTTAGCTTCAATTTGTCGCTCTCCCTAAATCAATTTAAGGAACCAAATAATGACTCAACGCTCCCTTTGCTACACAAAACTGAGGGGAAGAACCAGGGAGGCTCCATGGGTCCCAGAAATGTGCAAGGTTAGGCTTCATCCCACCCAGGTGTCGCTCAATTGTACAGGTACATTTGCCTCAGTGCCTCCCACGTGAGGGCTCTCACGGTATCACCCTAAGTAGCTTCATAATTAAAATTTCACACCTTGGATTATGTTTCCCAGCCATCCTCTCACTTAAATATGTGGCTTCGGGAATGACTAACTACAAAATATTTTTGCTCAACATTTCAGGGCTACTAAAATCTCAGCTTCATAAAACTTGGCACACACAATATGTTCACGGAGCACTAGAAGGCTGTCAAATGCTTTTGGTTTTCAGGGGAAATTCTCCTTGATGGGAGTCTGTCCGCTCCAGATCAAAATCTGCAAGCCGGCAGGCCCTGAATCGCAGCAGTACCCCAAAACTCACCCCTTTCGCGTCCCAGATGCACACGGACAACAAGGCGTGGAGCTGCACCCATCGGCTTCCAGTTTTGGGCCCTGTCGCTCCAGGGCTTCCTTTCATATTTTTTCCTCTTTTTTTCCCCCTCACCCACTCTCTGTGGAAGAGGGCCAGCGTGAACTCTGTGTGTGTGTGTGTGTGTGTGTGTGTGTGTGAAGCATTGTGCTATGAATGAGGACTTGTTCCTTCTCTTCTGCTGCTCCTACTCTAATTGCAGTGCTGTGAAAGAACAACCGACCTCAGTGGACCAGAAATTAACTTTGCAAGGAGTTCCAAGTTTGCCGCTGACAAAGGGGGTGTAGGGGGCGCGGGGGGGGGAAGCCACCCTTCTCCATGTCCTGCAAAGGCCCTGGGCTCTCCGGCCACTCAGTCCGTTTCCCAAGGCAGCAAACCTCCGTTTTGCTTTTCAAGGTCATCCTGTTTATTCTCTTCTCCGGCACTTCCTGCGTCCTTTGGCAAAGCCTCCGGACGCATTTCAGAAGGACAGTCGGTGTTTTCCCGGGACGTTCAAACCCCCCCCCGAGGGGCAAAGCCTGGGAACTCTCTGAAACTACACAGAGTTTTGCCCCACTTTACAGCCTTTATTGACCTAGTTGTTAACTGAATCACTTTGCTTATCGGAAGGTGACGAAAGGGCACCACGTGACCCACCGTGACGCTGTGACCGTCAGAAACTTGAGCCGGTTGTCGAGCGCCTGAATTTTGATCCCGTGACCCTGGGGGTGCCGTAGCGGTCGTGTGAAAAACGGTCATAAGCCACTTTTTCCAGTGCCGTTGTGACTTTGAACGGTCACTAAATGAACTGTTGTAATTTGAGGACTACCTGTAATACTGGAAGTTCTGATTACAAAGGTTTTCTTGAAATAAGATGCCGTTTATAGAAATCTTTAGAAAAACTTCCCTGAAGTTGCCCAAAATATCTGAAATATGTTCTATTTTCCCTTTTTTACAAGCAACCGCTCTGGAACTGACTGGATTAAAAGCTGATTGTTATTGCTAGCTAACACAAGAGTTTGGAATTACACAGGCATAACCATCTTATATTTGTAAACCTTCACAACCTGAACAGAGGTCTCCCGCTTTCAAATATATTCCTTATATGGATCAATCAAAGCTTTCCAATAGGCTGGAATGTAGAAATATTTTTTTCTGAACCAGCAAAGCAAATTACACAAGCATATTAAGAGAGGGAACAGAAGAGGGTCCCAAAAGCCTATGAACACCTGATCAGCTAAGCAACAAGTAAGAAACATCCAGTAATTGGCATAAAAGATCCAGACCCCGCAAAACAGGGTAAATTCGACTGATTTCTCTCAACCATTGTGGTCAATCTACGCAGGGGATATACAAACAAATTTCAAATATGAAATGTCCCACCTATGGATCTCAACATAAAGAACCAGAGATTCAATATAAATCGGAACGTCATCTTTCTATTTGTCTGAAGGCTCCATGGGACCGTTATGTATTTTCTGGAGAAACGGACTACATGGGCAGCGAAAGCTGGAATTTCACTTCTGATAGGATTTATTTCCTAGTTAGCAATGAACATAATATGTTTTTAAATTGCTTTATGTGTTTACTTGAAGTTATTTCCTCCTCTTTCACCACTACCACATTAAGCAAAAATGTTTCAAGGAATCTTGTAAAGGCATGTTGTTTTTTTTAAAAAAAAACCTTTTACTGTGTTCCCGAAAGTCAGCAGCAAGCAAGGCCTCATCGTAATCCCCGTTCAGGCAGGAGCGCGCCAGCCTGCATCCACCACATTCGGTCCTCCTTCAGGTTCTGCTGAAGGGACTCCGGATTTTCAATGTGTCTAAATCAAGACAAACATCCACACTCCGAAAACTTTAAAGGGCAACGTTGAAATCCCCCCCCCCACCTTGAGATAACCTGCTCTGATGTCAAAGCCCCCCAAACGGCAGAGAGCTGAAGTGCTATTCTTTCTTCAAGCTCACGGAGAGAAGGGAAAAGATGCTTGAAACTAGAATAACGGGGACGTCCCACTAATTCAGGAGGATTGTCGGTTCTGTAAGTGTGCAACACACTTTTACTAAGACCCTTTTTTCTTACTAACACCTGCTCTGAAGAGACCTGGAAGCTCCCTCAGGCACAACTGAGGTTTGGCCACACTCTGCCAGAGAGCAGCCCTCTCCGCTCCTTCTGCTGGGGAAGGGATCCTGTGGGACAAGGAATTGCATTTTAAGGATCAACCCTTTCCTCACCCGACTGTCAACGCTGCTAACATCGGCTGTTCTTGCTTTGACAACAGATGGAAATGTAGCCATCTTTTCTCTTTCGCTTTTAGAGTTAGATGATGCTGGGAGGGGGGATGTGGATGAGAGTCCAGTTAGACATAACAACAATAACTCAGCCATGGGAACCCAAGGTTATTGAGCCCAGAGCTGATAAGGATTTGGTGGGCTGGAAAGCTGGGGAGGAAGCCCACACTTCAAGCTAATTGGGGAATGTGATTTATGACTGTTAATTGGAGGAGGGAATTGTGCTTTGCTACTTTGTGGGGGGGGAGGGGAATTCAGTTTTTGGCTTTAACTATGTAGTGCTGATACTTTGTTTTTCAAATAAAAGATTCTTTAAGGTAAACAATGCCTCGAAGTTCTTTTAAAGAGTTTCATCTGTCGGAACCATGACACGGACATTGATAGACACGGTCAGCAAATCAGTGCCAGTCTCGGGGGATACGCCTTTCCTCCCTTCAGACATTCTTTCAGGTACCCGAATAGTGATGATGAAACTCACATATCATAAACTGGGGCAGCCTTCTGCCAGATGGAAAGACACGGTTCAGTCTCCATTCAGATAGATTGAACTTATATCTTGGCTCACAAATCACTTGAACAATATTCCTAGATTTCAAGATGAAAGACAATACTTACACCACTTTTTTTTTTAAAAGAGAGAAACCCTATACAGACAAGATTAGAAGAACACTTTGGGGGTACACAAAACACTTCACCAATGGACTGCAGGGGCACTATATATATATATGCAGACAGATCATACAGAAAAATTTTACTGTATTTTTTTTTCTCTGAGTCAGAGCAAAATACAGTATCATAGTTAAGTTGCTGGCCGAGAAACCAGGAGATTGTGAGTTCTAGTCCCGCCTTAGCCATGAAAGCCATGCTGGGTGACTCTGGGGCAGTCATGCTCTCTCAGCCCAAGCCTACCTCACAGAGTTGTCGTTGTGGGGAAAACATGAAGAGGAAGGAATATTGGTATGTTTGCCACCCTGAGTTACTTATAAAATAATAAAGGTGGGATAAAAATCAAATAAATATATAAATATAAGTACCAAGTGCTCTATTTTGACAAGGTATTTTAAAACACACACACACAAACCACACAAACACACCCCTCTCAATAAATTAGAGTGACAGATCTGTTGTACAAATTTATCCATGCTGGTCATAGAGGAATTTCTGAGTCTGGCCAGGCAAGGTTGAGGCTTGGGCAGGGGTCAACCCAAAGTTCAAGGTTCATCCGGGGTTGAATAAAAGATCTCAAAAGAAGGCACGGACCCTCCTCAATGGCCGACCACATCTTGCCAAGATAGCTACGTAGTGCCCATGTAATTACCAGGGATTGAACTCAGTTGGAGCAAGACTTTCCTTTCCACTTTACAAATGCATATTCCACATATCCTGAATTCGTACGGTTTTTGAAATATGTACAAAACCGATTGGTTCAATTTTTTTTTTGAATAGGTACCCAATATCTCCAATAATACAATCTCTAAATCTTTACCCAGATTTCTTTTTTCTTTTTGTTACAATACTTAAGATCTACAGGAGATTTTTACAGCTGGATCGCCTGTAGCATTACACGTTTAATACAGTGAAAGTGGAAACCAAGGAAATTTGCTAAGATGCAACTCTCAATGCTTGCATGTAAACTCGAGTACCAGCGTTTAAAAAACGGCAGAATATTTTTCCATTGTTTACATGTAAAGATTTGCCCAGGAAGCCAATAAGCCCAATATTCTGGAGACACGACGGACCCTCCTGTTCTCTGCTTGTCAGGAGGACTACAAGGGCAGATGTTACATTATTCACCGCTTATGGGGTGGCTGGTCAGCCCCTTCAGGGGTCTTGTCACTCACCTGGGGATTTCATGTAATATTGCTCAATGTCAGACATGTCCGTATTCAGGGCGCATTCGAGATAGTTGAGGATAACTTTCCTACTGAAGTAGTACCTCAGGCCCATCAGAAAGACGGGCAAGCAGCAGGTCACCAGCAAGGACTTGGTCACAACAAAGCATATTACTAGGGAGACAAGGGAGAGAAATAAACGACACCTGTCAGAAGAGAGAAGGCAGCAGCGTCAATTTTGGAACACAGACCTCAAAGCCACACACCCGTTAACTTGATTCGTACCCACTGCATGAAGGTTGCTTACGTGACACCATCCGTATTCCTTTCTGTCTTTCTTTGGCCAATAAAAGGATTTTCTATAATAAATATGCAGGTTAGTCCTCCTCTTACAGCAGTTCGTTTAGTGACCACTCAAGTTCCAAAGTGACTTATGACCGTTTTCTCATTTAACGACCGTTGCAGCATCCCCACGGTCACGTGATCAAAATTCGGACGCTAGGCAACCGGCTCACATTTACGACGGTCGCAGCGTCCCAGGGGGTCACATGATGCCCTTTTGCGACCTTCTGACAAGCAAAGTCAAGCCAGATTCACTTAACAACTGTGTTACTATCTTAACAACTGCAGTGATTCACTTAACAACTACAGCAAGAAAGGGTCATAAAATCGAGCAAACTTCACTTAACAAATGTCTCACTGAACAACAGAAATTTTGGGCTCAGTTGGGTTTGTAAATGGAAGATTGCCCATATTAAGATCTGAATTCTCTTTTTTTAAAAGAACCAAATATTTCAATGTCTGCAGACAGCAGTGAAAAATGACTATTCTTGATCTGATCTGTGCTCAGAGACCTACCTGCCCTTCACGCACTCCAGTAAGATGTTTATTGAGATTTCTGCATTGTCAACTACTAAAGTGTGTTGGTGGTGGCCCATGCCATAGAGCAGGGGTCCCCAACCCCTACTCTGTGGACCAGTACCGGGCCGCGGCATGCCAGCAACTGGTCCACACAAACAAGTGAAGTTCCATCCATCCATGGGATGCAGTTAGCACACAAAACCACGTCCCCCCTCCGGTCCATGGAAAAACCTCTCTCCATGTAACCGGTCCCTGGTACCCCAAAGGTTGGGGGCCTCTGCCATGGAGGAAACTGAGGGAACTGACAGCTCTCTCCGTTATCAAATGAAGCTTAACGTCATCCAAAATAGAACCGTGACAAAATTCAAATTAACACGCGACATATTTAATTCTGTTTTTTGGTATCTGGTCTGCACTACTTTACTGGGACCATCAAAATCTTTAATACAAGAAGCCGGCCTCATTGATCTTGTCACCTCCCGCCTGGACTACTGTAATGCTCTCTACATGGGGCTTCCCTTGAGGAGCACTCGGAGGCTCCAGTTAGTCCAGAATGCGGCCGCGCGGGCGGTGATGGGAGCGACTCGTCGCTCCCATGTAACGCCACTGCTGCGCGAGCTGCACTGGCTGCCTGTGGCCTTCCAAGTGCGCTTCAAGGTGTTGATTATCATCTTCAAAGCGCGCCATGGCATTGGACCTGGTTACCTCCGAGACCGCCTTCTGCCACAGATTACCTCCCACCGGCCGATACGCTCCCACAGAGAGGCCCTCCTCAGACAGTGTCGGCTGGCGACCCCCAGGGGGAGAGCCTTCTCTGTCGGAGCACCCACCCTCTGGAACGAGCTGCCCCCAGAGATCCGGGTGATTCCGGATCTCCCCTCCTTCCGCCGCGCCCTCAAGACCTGGTTGTTTCAGCGAGCCTGGTTCCAGGGAATCGTTAACGCCTCTTTGCAGGAGGGTGTCTTCCCGGCAACCCTAAAGGAAGCCGTGGTGAGGCCCCTCCTCAAGAAGCCTTCCCTGGATCCAGACGAGTTGGCCAATTATCGCCCGGTCTCCAACCTTCGCTTTACGGCGAAGGTTGTTGAGAGTGTGGTTGCATGGCAGTTCCCGCGGC